>NC_062567.1:132218442-132508442 GCF_022837055.1 Prionailurus viverrinus
GCTCTACCGACTGAGCCAGCCAGGTGCCCTGATGCTGACCTTAGTTTAAATGGGTAGATAGGACTTTCCTGGAATACTGGTGTATTTAATTGTGTAATGAAGCACATTTTATTCCAGAAGATGCTGTTAGGAAAAAAAATGCTGTTAGTAGTTACGGATTTATTGTTGGGTCACATCTAATTATTGTTAGCCTAAACCTTTTATATACGTAATTACTTTATGTATGTAAATTCTGTTTCTTGGTATCAAGCTACTTGAGGGATGGGATCAAGTGGCCTGTTCAAACTCAGTCAGTTAAGTAAATGGCATTAGTGGGACTCACTCACATCCAGATTTTCTGATTCCAGTACTGGGCTGTTTTTCCCCCTTATAGCAGAATTTCCTCCCTGAGTATATATGTTTTTAATTCTCTGATTTCTTATGGTAGGAACTGCTTATACTTCTGTTATCTACTTACCACACTCTGCCTTCTGTTATAGTGTAATATATATGCCCATCCCTCTCACTGATTCATGACTTTCCTGAAGATACGGGTCATTCCTTAACCTAATGCCATGTATAAATTCACCTATGACGTGCAAGGCACTTATGGAGCTTAATTTTAGTGGTGAGTAGTTAAGTGTTAATCGGATTTTATTTTGATTTTTATCAGTGTATCCAGAGTGTGTATACCAATAAGATCATAAGCAGTAATCAAGATCTCTTGGCGGTGGTGTTCTATGGTACTGAGAAAGATAAAAATTCAGTGAATTTCAAAAATATTTACGTCTTACAGGAGTTGGATAATCCAGGTCAGTAGTATTCTAAGATCAGCTTTTCCCTTACGTTGGAAGGTCACTACCCTGGACAAAGAGGGGCGTGGAGAAGGAGGTAGATCCTGGGTTGAGGACTTTGTGGGTTAAACACCTCCGGGGTGAGAATAGGACCCTAGGCTCTTCTTTTAGCCTTAGCAAAGCAGCACTGACACCATTCTGATTTTTCTGCCCGTTTGACTTCCTGTCTCTGATCAGGTGCTAAGCGAGTGCTTGAGCTTGACCAGTTTAAGGGGGAGCAGGGGAAAAAACATTTCCAAGATCTCATTGGCCATGGATCTGACTACTCACTAAGTGAAGTGCTGTGGGTCTGTGCCAACCTCTTTAGCGATGTCCAGGTCAAGATGAGCCATAAGAGGATCATGCTGTTCACCAATGAAGATGACCCCCATGGCAATGACAGTGCCAGAGCCAGCCGGGCCAGGACCAAAGCTGGGGATCTCCGTGACACAGGTTGGCATTTTCCCTGATCTTTTAAGTTGGCACTTAATCTTACTACTTCTCTATAGATGATGTCAAACATTTGCTTTCCACCATTCAGAGTGAAATAAAAGAATAAAATGAAGTTACACAGGTATAACATTCCTGCTAAAAATAACTAGGCCATTAACTTTCTTTTTTTCTTAAGTTTATTTATTTATTTTGAGAGAGACAGAAACAGCTCAAGTGGGAGAGGGGCAGAGAGCGAGGGAGAGAGAGAGAGGATCCCAAGCAGGCTCTGCAATGCAGGGCTCGAACTCCCGAAACTATGAGATGACGACCTGAAACCCGGTGCCCTTAGGCCATTGGCTTTCTGAAGGGCTCCACTAGAGTGAGCTTTTCTTTTTTTTAAATTTTTTTTTTTTTTTTTTAACGTTTATTTATTTTTGGGACAGAGAGAGACAGAGCATGAACGGGGGAGGGGCAGAGAGAGAGGGAGACACAGAATCGGAAACAGGCTCCAGGCTCTGAGCCATCAGCCCAGAGCCTGATGCGGGGCTCGAACTCCCGGACCGCGAGATCGTGACCTGGCTGAAGTCGGACGCTTAACCGACTGCGCCACCCAGGCGCCCCTAGAGTGAGCTTTTCTTGACTTTTCATGCTACCAGGCGTGGCAGTGGTTTGAGTAAGTTGTCATTATGGCAGCTGACTCCCTTACTGATTCTTTAAGTCCTGAAAACGTTAATAATCCCACGAGTTCTTTGCATATTTGAGCTCCACTGAAAAAAATTCTCACTTGATGAAAACTGTTTGTTTTCCCCTCACTTTTGGCTGTCCTTGCCCCAGGTATCTTCCTGGACTTGATGCACCTGAAGAAACGTGGGGGCTTTGACATATCCTTGTTCTATCGAGATATCATCAGCATAGCAGACGATGAGGACCTCGGGGTTCACTTTGAAGAGTCGAGCAAGCTGGAAGACCTGTTGAGGAAGGTTCGAGCCAAGGAGACCAAGAAGCGCATGCTCTCCAGGTATGCTCGAACCTGGGCTAGTTGCCCACAAGTCCCCTACTTAATCTTAAGCACCGCATTGCCTTGACCTCCCTGAATACTTACCTCTGGGCTGTGGCTCACTGTCTTCCTCTAAAACACTTGCTTTACTTCAGGATGGACAAGCTGTTTGCTTCTTTTTCTCTGGAAAGAGCTGGTGTGCTAGTTTTCCAAAATAACACAGCTCTCTGCTTGCTTGGGGTAAACAGTTGTGGCCTAACGCTGTCCTCAGTTGCATGCACTAGTATATCGTCTGCTTTCTTCTCCTCTGTAAATTGTGGATAACAGCAATACCTAGTATAGAGCAAAAACTCAGAAAGTGCTAGTTATTTTCCCTGTTGTTAAGTTATTCTGATTTCTTTTTTTTTTTTTAAGTTTTTGAATGTTTATTTTTGAGAGAGAGAGACAGAGTGTTAGTGGGGGAGGGGCAGAGAGGGAGAGAGACAGAATTGGAAGCAGGCTCCAGACTCTGAGCTGTCAGCACAGAGCCCGATGTGGGACTTGAACCCACAACCCATGATAATCATGACCTGAGCTGAAGTTGGATGCTTAACCAACTGAGCCACCCAGGTGCCCCAAGTTATTCTGATTTCTTATAAACCTGAGACCAATAGGAACCAGATTGTTAGGTTATCTTCTTTTTTTCTTTTCTTGTTTATTTATTTACTTAGAGAGAGAGAGAGACAGAGCATTAACAGGGGAGGGGTGGAGAGAGAGGAGAGAGAAAATCCCAAGCAGGCTGCTCACTGTCAGTGCAGAGCCCGACGTGGGGCCCAAACCCATGAACCGTGAGATCATGACCTGAGCTGAGATCCAGAGTTGGACAGTTAACCGACTGAGCCACCTAGGCACCCTAGATTATCTTTAGAGAGTGTTGGCATTAGAATCCTAAGGGCTCCCCTATGTTGTTTTCTGAAGGTTCATATGAGGCTTTCATTTTAGACTAGTTTCTACAACATACGAGAATATGACCGTTGTAGTTTTTGAGCAGTTTTCAAGAGATTACTGACAATTCTACTGGAAATGTATTCTATTTATATTCTAAGAATTTGGATTATTGGAGAGAGTAGAATTTAGCTAGGAAAGCATAATCTTTCAGTCCCGTGTTTGTTTGTTTTTATACTTTTCTCTCCTCCAGCCTGAAGCTTAAACTCAGCAAAGATATAGCGCTCACTGTCGGCATTTATAATCTGGTCCAGAAGGCTTACAGACCTCCTCCAGTGAGACTTTATCGGGAAACCAATGAACCAGTGAAAACCAAGACCCGGACATTTAATGTAAACACAGGCAGTTTGCTTCTGCCTAGTGACACCAAGAGGTCTCAGGTAGGCCTGCTTTCTTACTGAGTTTTGTCCCATTGAAGAGTCAATAGGGAGGGAGACATTGATCAGCCTAACTAGTTAAGTGTCTTTCATGTATGTATGCATCTTTGTAGCTAAGCTGTTAAAGCATAAAGCCATTACTGTTTGGAACTATGGCATATAGATCTTTTTTTTTTTTTTTTTTTTAATTTTTTTTTACATTTTATTTATCTTTAAGAGAGAGAGAGACAGAGCACAAGTGGGGGAAGGGCAGAGAGAGAGGGAGACACAGAATCTAAAGCAGGCTCCAGGCTCTGAGCTGTCAGCACAGAGCCCGATGCTGGGCTTGAACCCATGAACCGTGAGATTATGACCTGAGCCGAAGTCAGTTGCTTAACCAACTGAGCCACCCAGGTGCCTCTAGATCATCTTTTTTAAGAGACTTTATTTTTTTTAATTATTTATCTTTTTTTTTATAAATTTTCTTTAATGTTTATTTTTGAGAGAGACCGAACACGAGTTGGGGAGGGGCAGAGAGAGAGGGAGACACAGAATCCGAAGCAGGCTCCAGGCTCCGAGCTGTCAGCATAGAGCCTGATGTGGGGGTCAAACCTACAAACCACAAATCCTGACCTGAGCCAAAGTCAGACGCTTAACAAACTGAGCCACCCAGGTACCCCTAAAGATTTTATTTTTAAGTAATCTCTATACCCAATGTAGGGCTTGAATTTACAACCCCAGGATTAAGAGTCACATGCTTCACTGGCTGAGCCAGCCAGGCATCTAGATCATTAATACCTTGAGAGCTAGAAAGTTAGAGCCAGTGTTTGAAAGAGATGTCAGTGGAAACTTTAGCCCTGACCACTCTGCATTCTGTTCTAATAGTTAAATTCCTTGCTTGCGTATGGTAGCAGAAAATGCTTTAGAATCAACTAGGGAGATGAATGAAGGAAGTATGTTAGATGTAAACCGCACTTTTTTAGGGATAGTTTTGGGGTTTTTTTCCCTTCCCCAAACGAAATTTTCTCCTATGCTTTGAAATGATACACGTATGCCTTTCGTAATCAGAAGGACAGACTGAGAACGCAGAACGTTGTCTTCCCTCATTCTCTCACCTTTGTGCAACCTGAGGAATGATTTGGTATCTAAAATTAAAATCAAATGAGTCGTCCTTTTTCATTATACAAAATGTGGGAGAGAACCTGAGATTTTTTTTGCATAAGGTAAGGACCAACCAAGGATCAACTAAGTATCTCCACGTAGCCGCTTTATGTGGCCCTCGTGTTCCCCTTCCTTTAGATCTATGGGAATCGTCAGATTGTGCTAGAGAAAGAGGAAACAGAAGAGCTGAAACGGTTTGATGAACCAGGCTTGATTCTCATCGGTTTCAAGCCCTTGATAATGCTGAAGAAGCACCATTACCTGAGGCCCTCCCTCTTTGTGTACCCCGAGGAGTCCCTGGTAAATGGTATGTGACTTCGATCAAGGGTAAATGAATGAGTAACAGAAGGTAGTTTACCGAGCGAGCTGCCTGCAGACTGGATAGGACGGCTTAAGGGGGTATTTTGAAAGTGTTTCTGGTCAGATAAGCTTTGGAAATTTGGGACTAAACAAAGTCAAAGAGATTTCTTTAGGACCTATAATACACTGCCATGCATTGTGAGTATCCGGAGGGTGGCGGGGGAGATACGGAATTAGTATTTTTAAAACTTACTTCCTATGGAATTCTTTCTTTGAGGCATCAGATACAGAGTTAACAAAGAAGAAAAACCAGTTTCTTCCTTCGTGTCGGCAATTAAAGATGATACGAATTAGGTCGTTGGGTTTGTGCTGTCCAGACCTCTATTCCTCTGTGCTGTAGCTAATGAACCCCCTGGATTTGACCTGATTGGCTTTCATTAGTAACTGGGGCTTACTTACATTGTCAGCCTAAATATAGTAAAAGTGAACTAATGTTAATAATTCACACCTCTAAATGGGGTATTCGAGGCATCTAATCCCTTTCTCTTCCCTTCTGTGCCTCTGCTGCTCGTCAGCTCTGGGCTTCTCACACCTCACTTGTTGAAGTATCACAAGCCCTTTTAAGAAAATGGGAGAGAAATTGTAGGCTTATAACATGAGCTACCAGGGAAAAAAGGAGACACTTTTGGGATGCAGATCCTTGGGCCGTTTGTTTTTTAGGGAGCTCAACTCTGTTCAGTGCTCTACTCACCAAGTGTCTGGAGAAGGAGGTCATGGCGGTGTGCAGATACACCCCCCGTCGGAACACCCCTCCTTATTTTGTGGTCTTGTTGCCACAGGAAGAGGAGCTGGATGACCAGAAAATTCAGGTGACTCCCCCAGGTATGTGGAAGAGATACTTTCAGTGCTACTGAACTTTGCTCAGACTTTGGAATCACTCATAGGATTCCAACTCAGACCTGCTGAACCATAGTCTCCAGGAATGGGGCATTTGTGCATTTTCGGGGTTTCACAGATGACACAGATGCAGAGCCAGGTAAAGCTGCCAAATATGGTTGTGCAGTGCACAACATGTACAGCTGCACAAGGCAGCTCTACAGCCACAGTCGAGAATTGGCTGCACAGGGACTGTTGGCAGGTTAGTGACCAAGTTGATAGCTCACTGCTGATACTTTTCTTTACCAAAAGCAATTCTTTGGCACCCTTGAAATGTTCAAAAAAAAATTTTTTTTTAACGTTTATTTTTGAGACAGAGAGAGACAGAGCATGAACGGGGGAGGGGCAGAGAGAGAGGGAGACACAGAATCGGAAGCAGGCTCCAGGCTCTGAGCCATCAGCCCAGAGCCCGACGTGGGGCTCGAACTCACGGACCGCGAGATCGTGACCTGAGCTGAAGTCGGACGCTTACCCGACTGAGCCACCCAGGCGCCCCACCCTTGCAATGTTTAATGTTTGGTTTATCTTCTGCATACACCAAGGCAGTGATGTGTAGTAGAAAGACCATGGGTTTTGATGTCATACTTGACCACATCTTACTCTTATGTGTGGAAAAGTTTACTTTCTTTTGTTTCAGGCCCGTCTCTGCCACACGTCACCTGGCTAACTTGGGCAAATAATTTTAACTTTTCTGTTTATATTCCTTGCCTGTAAAGATGAGAATTCTGGAACACCTTTCTCTTCAGGTTGTTTCACATTTGAAATAAGTTAATAAATGTACAAGTGCCTAGCCCAAAGTAGCCAAGAGAAGGTAGTCTTCTTTTTTTTTAGCCATGTTAATAAAAATGAATTTTGTGGAGAGCCTAAGTCAATTAAGCGTCCACCTCTTGATTTCAGCTCAAGTCATGATCTCACAGTAGTGAGATTGAGCCCCACGTCGGGCTGCGTGCTGACCGCTCAGAGCCTGTTTGGGATTCTCTCTCCCTCTGTCTCCTCTCCCCTGCTTGTTCTCTCAAAAATAAATGGATGAACATTAAAAAAAAAAAAAAAAAAGAAGAAATCCCAACTTTTTTTTTTTAAATGAACTTTATAAAGTAACTCTTTGAATATGTTATATCTCTAGCCCTGGTTGTCAAAATCCTGAGGAATAGCTTTGCATATCAGCTAGTAAACTCTTGTCTGTCCGCTCCAAATTCCTCCTGTTATGCTCTGTGCTGCTGAGGCCGAGACTCTCCAACTCGGGTTCCTCCTTTGCCAGCTGGCTCGCAGTGAGGCTCCGTCCATAGTGAGTGCTTAGAGCGAGACTGTAGGGCAGAGGAGAGCAGAGGGACTTGCTCCTTCCTCTTGCTCAGTGTCGTGGGCATTGCTAGCCAGGGCCCCTCACCTGGCGGCAGCAGTCGGTTCCAGCCTAGATTTTGCAGCCTTTTAGAACCTGACAGAAAACTGGAACAAGATCGGCCTGATAACCCTTCCTCTTTACTTTTTGTGTGTGGAGGCGGTGGGGGAACAGAGGGGAGAGGCTGAGGCTCAGAGGAGGGCCTGATGGAGCTGGGTCTCAGCCCTCCAGGGAGGGGGCACTGTCTAGCTGGCTCTGGGTGTGTCCAGAAAGCTGGAGACTGGATCCAGCTGCTGCTGGCCCGTGAAGAGCCCTGGCCGGGCCACTGCCGGCAGGAACCGGCAGCTACGGGAGGCTCCCGCCTCCCTCTCTGTTCTGGAGGCTGCTAATGGGAATCAGCTGATAGAGGAGAAATAGGGCTGGCAGGGTCCCAGCCCCAGCATCATGGGACATAGAAGGGTGAGTGTGAAGTTGAGAGACAAATGGCGACTCCACAACTGAAACCGTTTGTTGAGTCAAATCTTGGGAAACTAATGTCCTTTCTTCAGGCTTCCAGCTTGTCTTCTTACCCTATGCCGACGATAAACGGAAGGTGCCCTTTACTGAAAAAGTCATGGCAAATCCAGAGCAGATAGACAAGATGAAGGCCATTGTTCAGAAGCTCCGTTTCAATTACAGGTGAGCAGTGGGTTAGTGTCAGGCCTTGTTCTGGAACCGTCTCCTGGGGTGAGAGGATTATTTTACTCCCATGCTGCTGCTGATCGTGGGAAGAAAAAGTATTCAGTTTCTTTCTCTCCATCTCCTACCACCTCTCCTTTGTCTTTTTTTTTTTTTTTTTTTTTTAACTTCCATGGCTCTGCCTTCTCCATTTCTCTCTCTGCCCACAGCTTCCAGTGACAGACAGACGGGCAGGGATTGTTAGCTTTTAAGTCAGCTTTTAGGGGCACCTGGGTGGCTCAGTCCGTTAAGCATCTGTCTTCGGCTCAGGTCATGATCTCACGGTTCGTGGGTTCAAGCCCCGCGTCAGACTCTGTGCTGACAGCTCAGAGCCCAGAGCCTACTTCAGAATCTGTGTTTCCCTCTCTCTCTGCCCCTTCCCTGCTCGCGCTCTGTCTCTCTCTGCCTCTTAAAAATAAAGTGTTAAAAAAATTTTTTTTAATATTATTATTTTTATTTGTGAGAGACAGAGCACATGCAGGGGAGGGGCAGAGAGGGAGGGAGACACAGAATCCGAAGCAGGCTCCAGGCTCTGAGCTGCCAGCCCAGAGCCTTATGTGGGGTTCGAACTCACAAACTGTGAGATCATGACCTGAGCCGAAGTCAGATGCTTGACTGAGCTACCCAGGCACACCCCGCCCCCCCAATTTTTTTTTTGATCGGCTTTTGGATTCCAATAAATTGGAAATTGGAGAGAGAAAAGTTGATTCCAGAGACAAGACTCCCAGCTGTTTTATCTGGGCTCTTTTCCTCAGCTGACCCTGGGCCTGTGGTATCTCAGTTGGGTTTATTTAATTTTGTTATTATTTTTTTTTAATGTTTAAATGCTTCAATTTATTTATGTTACTGTTTTACTAGAAGTGACGCCTTTGAGAACCCAGTGCTGCAGCAGCACTTCAGAAACCTGGAGGCCTTGGCTTTGGATTTGATGGAGCCTGAACAGGCAGTGGATTTGACATGTAAGAAGGCTGGGACTGAGCTCTTTCCATGGGAGGTTTTCGTAACGGTTTCACTCTGGACTGGAAATACGGATGCGTTTTCTAGCATCCTGCAAAGACTCAACCTCGTTTTTCTAGCCTTCTCTGAGAGATTTTCTAGGCCAGCATAGACTGTCTCAGAAGAGATTTGGCTCATTCTGCCATAAGAGGAGGAGAGTGTGCCAGGCTTCTGCAACCTGCCTTTGAACCGGGCCCCCTCCCCTCATGACTACATGTTGGTAAAAGTAAAAAAAAAATAATAATAATAACCTATAACATTTATTGAGCGCTTACTGTGTGCCAGGCACTCTTGGTCCTAGCTGTTGACTCATCCAATTCTGGTAACTATGAGGTAGGCACCGTTGTCCTTATTTAATAGAGAAGGTAGTAATTCTCCAAGGCACTAAGTAGTGAGCAGTGGATCCAGGTGTAGAATCCAGTGCGTCTGGCCCAGAGCCCTCGCTCTGCACCACTGTGTTTCCTGTCTCTCCATCAGACTGTAGGCTCTGCCTCAGAAGATCCTTGTTACCCAGCATCAGGGAGATTTGCCTGGCTGCCTCAGTTGAGCTCTGAGCTTGCTGCCAGTCCCTTTCTTGATTGTGGTTCTCTTATGTATTTCGTAAGAGGACACACACAGTTTAGTGATACAGGTAAATATCAGCTGGGCAACAGATGGGATTTAATGAAGGCTCTTAACAGAGGTTGAAAAGATCAGAACAATTAGTGTGGCCTGCTGAGCTTCCCAGTTATTATTATTATTTAAAAAAAATTTTTGTTTAATATTTATCTTTGAGAGAGACAGAGTGTGAGCAGGGGAGGGGCAGAGAGAGAGGGAGGCACAGAATTTGAAGCAGGCTCCAGGCTCTGAGCTGTCAGCACAGAGCCCGACGTGAGGTTCGAACCCACGGACCACGAGATCATGACCTGAGCCGAAGTCGGACGCTTAACCGACAGAGCCACCCAGGCGCCCTTACTTCCCAGTTATTAATGGTCTCTTTTTACTAGACAAAACAGTCCCAGTGCTAGACATGTAAAAGCTATTGTACCTGTATTATGGTGGTGACTGTTAGCCCGATCTAGCCCAACAGGAACCTTGGAATTAAGCAGCTCATCTTTTTTTTTTAAGTGAATTTACTTTTCAGAGAGAGAAAGAGCACAAGCAGGGGAGGGGGAGAGAGAGAATCCCAAGTAAGCTCCGTGCCACCAGCACAGAGCCTGACATGGGGCTCGATCCCACAAACTGTGAGATCATGACCTGAGCCGAAATCAAGAGTCGGATGCTCAACCGACCTAGCCACTGAGGTGCCCCAAGCAGCCATCTTTCTTGATGGCCTTTAGATAAATCAGGGAGTAAGTCGCCTGGTCTCCAGCAAGGTGGTGAAGGACATACGCTTTGGAAATACCTGATACAGATTTGAATCCCAGCTCTGCCACTTACTAACTTGAGTAGCCTTGGAATCTTACTTCATCTACCCGAAACTCAGTTTCATTATAGGTAAAATGGGGACAGCAATACTGTTCTTTTTTTTTTTTCTTTAATTTTCTAATGTTTATTTATTTTTGAGACAGAGAGAGACAGAGCATGAACAGGGGAGGGGCAGAGAGAGAGGGAGACACAGAATCTGAAACAGGCTCCAGGCTCCGAGCTGGCAGCACAGAGCCCGACACGGGGCTCGAACTCACGGACCGCGAGACCCTGACCTGAGCCGAAGTCGGACGCTTCACCGACTGAGCCACCCAGGCGCCCCGATACTGTTCTTATAGGCTATTGACACCGTCTTGGTCCTGACTCTCAGGAAGTGCTCAAAACACAGTTGTTCCCCTTTATCCCACAGCGTTCTCTCTCTTCCTCACCGGGGCCGTGGCCTCTTCCAGTCTGGCTCCTGTCCTGTAATTTTACTGCAAGTTGTGTTTGCTCTTCCTGCCTCTATTTTCAAAACAGTTTTGGCTGCTCTGACGCTTCCTATAACTCCAGGGGCTCAGGTTTCTGTCCTCAGCCCCGCTGCTCTCCCTTTCTGTTGGTTATCTTGGCTGCTCCCCCAGCCTGCTGTATCCCTCATGTCTGTGACCCGCGAGCCTGTCTCCAGCCATACCCTTTGTCCCGGGCTCTGGCCGGAACTGCAGCTGCCTGGTGATGGCTGCTGCAGGCCCCAGGTGTCCCACCGCTCAGACACCCGACCCCTTTGACCCTTGTTCTTTTATGTTCTTCACTCATTTCTAATCCGATGTGTATCTGCTTCCCTCTGACACAGGATATGGTTTGCTTTGAATAAATAACTTCCTGAAGACTCACAACTGTTTCTCACTTTCTCTGTTTGGCTTTGTGACACCATGCTGTCTTGGTTTTTCTCCTGAGCTGACAGTGCCCTAAGACACCTTTGCTGGACCTGCTTCCCTTTTTTTCTCCTCTAAACATGGGAGCGAGTGCACTAGGTGATCCTGGGCCCTCTGTTTCTCTGTCACTTCACTTCTCCCCACGTGGCCTTTCAGACTCCACCAGTGGTTCTAAGTGTGCTTCCTGGAACAGCAGCACTGGTGTCTCCTGGAAACTTGTCAGAAATGCCCATGTTGAGCCCTTTCCCAGGCTGACTGAATCTGAGACTCAGGTTGGGCCCCTGCAACCTGTGTCTTACAACAAGCCTTCCAGGTTATTCTGAGACCTGCTCTTAACCTCTGGCACACTGGTTCTCAACTTTGGCTGTACAACAGAATCATCCAGGAGACTTCAAAAAATCTGGCGGTTTAGGCCTCACCCCCAGACCACTTAAATCAGAATCTCTGGGGGTGGGGTTTGGGCATCAGTATTTTTTAAAAGTCTCCAGCTGGTTGCCAGGTTGAGAACCAAAGCTCTCGCAGAGACTCCTATAGTCTGGAACATGGGGCTTCTGTCTCAGCAGGAGCCCAGGTTGGTTGTGACATTGTGCCTTCTGGGCACACCAGGCGGCAGGATCTTCCCTTAATACTTTGGAAACGTGGCCACATGAGGCGATGATGAGATACTCGTCTCCTCATGCCTGTCCTTGATGTGACACAGCTCAGGTCTCAAGCTCAACAAACCGTATAATGGTTAGGTAACAAAAAAACCAAAAATACTGTCTTTCCCCCAAAGAGATCTTTTTTCTGTTGTATCAGTCCTGGGGAATGCTCCTGCCATCCCAGCTGGTCGCCACCTCCCTCTGGCCACCCTACACCTCACATTCTATCTGTACATCCATCAATTCTGCCACTTTATGGTCCCTTGTCCCCTCCACCCTCACCCCAGGTTTGGCCTTCTGTCTCACCCTCTTCCCATCCACACACAGCTCGGGATGATTCTTTCTTTCTTTCTTTCTTTCTTTCTTTCTTTCTTTCTTTCTTTCTTTTTTTTTTATGTCTATTTATTTTTGAGAGACAGAGAAAGAGCATGAGCAGAGGAGGGACAGAGAGAGAGGGAGACACAGAATCTGAAGCAGGCTCCAGGCTCAGAGCTGTCAGCACAGAGCCTGATGCAGGGCTCGAACCCACAAGCTGTGAGATCATGACCTGAGCTGAAGTCAGACACCCAACTGACTGAGCTACCTAGGCACCCCAGGATGATATTTCTAAACTGGAAATGTAATCGGAATGTAATTGGAATCATGTTGTTCCCCTGCTCATAGCCCTTCAGAGTTTCCCCACTGCTCTCAGGATAAAGTCTAAGACCTGGGTGGGCATTCAAAGGTTCCATGACCTTGCCATGATCGCCTTTCCAGCCTCCTCACCGTTCCTACACTCTTGACATTCTACCTTCAAGCTGCATGTTACCTGCTATTTCTTACCCTGTGCCTTCTCCTGCTTTGAATAGTCCCTGCCTGAGGAAGAACACTCAGCTTTGCAGACTTGGCTGCAGAAAATCTCTCCTGACCCCTCCTGTGTTCCAGTGTGCCTTTGTTCGGTCCCTTCCATCATGGCATTGCCAGCCACTGTGTTTATGTTTTTACTGCCTCC
This sequence comes from Prionailurus viverrinus, assembly GCF_022837055.1. Lineage (NCBI taxonomy): Eukaryota > Metazoa > Chordata > Mammalia > Carnivora > Felidae > Prionailurus > Prionailurus viverrinus. The sequence continues at coordinate 132,231,417 of NC_062567.1, forward strand.
TTACCCTGACTAGACTGTAATCCCACTGGGGGCATGGACTCTTGTTTGAAACCCCAGAATCTAACCCCATTCTCAACTCTATTACTCCCAGCTGTTTGACCTTGAGTAAGTTGTTTAACCTCTCTGCTTTCCTCTATAAAACAAGGAAACAAATTTACCTACCCTAGAGGTTGTTAGAGGATCAAATAAGTTTAAAGCAGTGAGAAGGGTGCCTGGCTGTAGTAAGTGCTCATTAAATTCAATTGTTAGAAGGTACTTGGTAAATATTAGGAAGACTTTGTTGAATGTGTTCTTGACCAGGTTAGTTGCCTCCTCCTGGACCCTTTCCTGACTTCCCTGAACCCCTGCAGTTAGGTGCTTTCTCCTCTGGTCCCTGTAGACTTGGAACTGGACAGGAAGCCAGGGCTTGTGACTCACCTGACTCATTCTTCTTGTGTTTTGATTTTCTAGTGCCTAAAACTAAAGCAATAGATAAGAGACTCGGCCCCCTGGTGGATGAGTTTAAGGAGCTTGTCTACCCACCTGATTATAATCCTGAAGAAAAAGTTTCCAAGAGGAAACAAGGTGAGGAACTGGGTTATTTATTTATTTTTCTAAGTTTATTTTTGAGACCAAAAGGAGAGAGAGAGGGTGCAAGCAGGGGAGAGGCAGAGAGAGGGAGAATGAGGATCTGAAGTAGGTTCTGTGCTGATAGCAGAGAGCCCAGTGCAGGGCTCGGACTCATGAACCGTGAGATCATGACTTGAGCTGAAGTCAGATACTTAGCTGACTGAGCCACCTAGGCGACCCAGGAACTGGTTTTTAATTTTTTTTAATTTAAAAATTTTTAATGTTTATTTTTGGGACAGGGAGAGCGAGGAAGTGCTAGCAGGAGAGGGGCAGAGAGAGAAGGAGACAGAGAATATGTGTTATCAGCGCAAAGCCCGATGTGGGGCTCGAACTTGCAGCCTTACAAGGAAATGGAGCTGTGAGAGGCTAGGTTGGTGGCCATGGAGCCTTCTCTCTTCTCCTCAGAAGTGACTCCTCTAGGGGCACCCCAGGTGGCTTGATAAGTTAGGCATCTGACTCTTGGTTTTGGCTCCGGTCATGATCTCATAGTTGGTGAGTTAGAGCCCCACATCAAGCTCTGTGCTGACAGCGTGGACCCTGCTTGGGATCATCTCTCTCTCTCTCTCTCTCTCTCTCTGTCTCTCTCTACCCATCCCCTGTTCTCACAAACACGTGTGCATGCTTTCTCTCAAAAGAAACAAACATTTATTAAAAAAAAAAAAACCAAAAAGTGACTCCTAGTGCCCTGTGTGAGCTGTTACCATAGCTCTTCATACATGTGCACACTTTAGGGATTTACTTGTTTATCGCACTCAGTCTGCACTTGCTTATCGTCTAGCATGGCGCCTTAGTACTTGACACGGTGCTCTGTAAATGCTTTTTGAACGAAGGAAGGAATGACTTCCCCAGACTGAGCACCAATTTTGGGTAAACCGATGGCAACCGCACTACTTGGAACTTCCTTCTAGGCCTGATATGGTTTTGACTTTATGCTTAAATGAAGCTACCTTATCAAAACACGCTCCCCTGGGCATCCCAGCTTATGGAAAATGGTTAACTGCAGCCCAGACTATGGAAGGGCCACTGTTAGCATTTCCAGTCACTCCCTCCTGACCTTTTTCCCCAGATGATGAAGGTTCTGGAAGCAAAAGACCCAAAGTGGAGTTATCTGAAGAGGAGCTGAAGGCCCATGTCAGCAAGGGCACGCTGGGTAAGCTCACTGTGCCCATGCTGAAGGAAGTCTGCAGGGTGTATGGGCTGAAGGGCGGGTTGAAGAAGCAGGAGCTGATGAACATGCTCACTGAGCACTTCCAGAAGAACTGACCAGAGACTGAACAGCTAGCCACCCTTCTGTACTATTGCCAGGCTGCCTGGGTTGTTCTCATCAAGTTAAAACCTGTTTCTTCTGGGCCAGGAAGAGTCTGTCTGATAGAAGCCAGGAACTTTACATTTATGAGACTTTCTGTTGCCATGGAGACAGCATAGCCCTCCCACTTTGCTGGGCTTTACTGTCTGAATAAAGAGCTCTAACTTTGTACTATATACTGTTATTTGTTATTTTTCCGTATTTTTATTTATTTTTGAGAGAGTGTAAGCCGGGGGGTGGTGGTGCGCAGAGAGAGGAGGGGACAGAGGATCGGAAGCGGGCGCCGTGCTGACAGCAGACAGTCTGATGTGGGGCTCGAACTCATCGTGAGATACGATCTGAGCCGAAGTTAGATGCTTAGCCAACTGACTGAGCCACCCAGGTGCCCCTATACTGTTCTTTAGTATGAAAGAGAAAGATGTGTCTGTCTCACATCCAAAGAGCACCTGCCATTGGCTATTGGCTTTATTTGCTCTCCCATTAGGAACACATCATCATCGTGGCAATAAAGTATCAGTGAAGGTAGGGGAGAATGTGACAATTAAGGACAGGTAGACATACTTGAGGAATGACAAGCCCCAGCAATATTCTCATCCTCTGCTCCCCCCTCCCCCCCACCTGTTTTCCCTTTCACTGTGTCAATATAGACCTAAAGATCAGAGTTCAGAAGCACTAAGAATGGAACATTTCTAATTCTGGTACCATTTGCTTCTTTTTTTTTTTTTTTTAACTTTTTTTTTTTTTTTTAAATTTATTTTTGGGACAGAGAGAGACAGAGCATGAACGGGGGAGGGGCAGAGAGAGAGGGAGACACAGAATCGGAAACAGGCTCCAGGCTCTGAGCCATCAGCCCAGAGCCCGACACGGGGCTCGAACTCACGGACCGCGAGATCGTGACCTGGCTGAAGCCGGACGCTTAACCGACTGCGCCACCCAGGCGCCCCGTGGTACCATTTGCTTCATGAGTGACTGGCAGCCCCTTTCATGCTGCATTCCTCTTAACGTGACATTCAGGTACATGAAGATACATTTTCTGTTGCCCTGAGAATTTGGATTCCAGCATACGTGAAAGGAGTTATTCCTCGTGTTTTTTCAGGGAAGCTGTGGTAGGGTGAGGAGAGGGCCTAGCATTAGGAAAAGGGGAAGAGGAGCAGGGTGACTTCTCTTTGTTGCTGCTATTGCTTTTGAAGAATTAGAGGGAAGTTAATCCTCAAAAGCATCTCTTCCCATCGGAGAATTAACTTCCCTCTCCCCCACATAAGGAAAGAAAGCCAAACAAGAATATAATATCTGCTTTCCAAGTAAAAACAAAACACCTTAAACACTCAGAGAACAAAGAATCCCAAAGTGAAAATCTCTTACAAGAGTAACTTGACCCGTCCTATATCTCATGAGATGCTCATTCTAGTCCTGGAAGACACACGGCCTACAGACCCTGAATCTCCAGCCATCCATGGAGGATGCAAATCCTTCCAGATGCTTTCCTTCCTTCTCTCAGGCTAATTCTTCAAAAGCAGTAGCAGCAGAAAGAGCAGAAAAGGGACAGAGAGGATAGAAAAGGGATGGTGGGTGGGGGTGGGGCAGAGATTTTTCAAAATGTAACTTAGCTGACATTGAGAGGGACTCGGGGATACCGTGCTGAGAACAAGTTCCTCTTCCTTCCTCACCACCTTTAAGCCCTCATAGTTTGGGCTTAACGATAATGGAAATGCATTGTTTAGTACTTAACGTATTACAGATGACCTTTACCAAGGTCACTATTGTAAATATAAAAACACTCCTTAATCTTAGTCCACTCAGGAAACTTGCACTCTAGAACAGAAGTTCCTAACCACTGTGTGTTTGGGGTCAGAGGAACCTTTCAGACCTGATGATTGACCTGATTTTCTCTACAAAAATGTTTAAATGCAAAATTCTGCAACCAACTTCATAGGTGGCTGGCTGGAAATTACTAGATTTCCTTGCTTGTGTGTCTACCCTTTAGGAATTCTTCATTCTACATTAAAAAAAAATTTTTTTTTTAACGTTGATTTATTTTTGAGAGAGGGAGGGACAGTGTGAGGAGAGGGGCAGAGAGAGGGAGACACAGAATCCGAAGCAGGCTCCAGGTCTGAGCTGTCAGCAGAGCCTGACACGGGCTGGAACTCACGAACTGTGAGATCACGAGCTGAGCTAAAGTCAGATTGGACGCTCAACCGACTGAGCCACCCAGGTGCCCCATCATTCTACACTTTTGAAACATCTATGTTAGGGCACTGCTATAGGTGCTAGGGTATCACACAAGTTCCTGCTCGCTAATGAGGGTTAATGATCAGAAAACCACCTCAGATGTTAGTAAAGAAGCAGCTAAAAATAGGATGTCACAGTGCTGGGGGAAAAGGAAAGAAATGAGGTAGTTTGTAAAGGTCCTACAGCAGTGATACTTGAATTAAGACTGGCATGAGAAGAAAGCCACCAGTGCAGTAAAGGAACGTGAGATACAACCAACAAGAAGAAAGTACGTTTGGAATGTTCAAGAAACCAAATGTGAAACACTGAGTGAAGACAGAACATGGTGGAGATGCAGACACAGGACAGGCAGGGGGGCCATTAGGAGCAGGGAGAAGAGCCAGTTTTTTCAAAGGATCATAAATGGGCACCCTGGCCTCTGAAGGCTTAAAATGTAGCTGTGGCAACTGAGCTAACTCCAGAGTAAAGTGGGTACTAGGGGTGTAGATCCCAGGAGCCCCTGCCCCACCTCACTTCCTAAAGCTCTAGTGGATAAGGCTGAGTTTCCAACCAAGTGGAGGTTGAACTTGATCTTCCTCCACCCAAATTATTTTGTTCTTTTAAAGTATGATTATAAATGTACATATAGGACAAAACATAGTAAGCAACCTGAACCCCACCACCTACAAATATAAAGCTGCTTAGGTTGGCGGGGTCGGGGTGGGGAGATGGGGGTATCTAAACATTGGAGTCACCTGGAGGAAATGACTAGCCCAGTAGGCACACAACACTTTAGCAGGATAGGGTGGTTTCTGGATTTCCTACATATGCTTCTTACTGAAACGTGCACACTGGCCCAAGCTGGCCAGGACAACACTAAATATAACCTGCACTAATTTGACTATTATGGTATTCAGTTATCTATACCCTGGAAGAAAACTTCTCTTGCTGAGATACAAGGATCTCACAGTGCTTTCCCTCAGGTTAACAAGTGGCTTCCGTCATCACCTCCCCACCACAACCCCTAACTCTCTAGCATGTGGCAAAGGCTACTAGCAGCCCTAATTCTGCAACAGTTCTCAGCTAGGGGTGACTTTGCCACCGGAACACCTGGCAGTGTCTTCGGGGAGGGAGACGATTGCTACTGACATCTAGTGGGTAAAGGCCAGAGATGCTGCTAAACATTGTACAGCATACAGGGCCCCCCTCTCCCATAAAGAATCATTCAGCCCACTCCTAGAATTATTACTACACTATATGTAAACTAACTTGGATTTAAATTTTTTTTTTTTAACGTTTATTTTTGAGACAGAGAGAGACAAAGCATGAACAGGGGAGGGTCAGAGAGAGGGAGACACAGAATCTGAAACAGGCTCCAGGCTCTGAGCTGTCAGCACAGAGCCCGACGCAGGGCTCGAACTCATGGACCGCGAGATCATGACCTGGGCCGAAGTCGGCCACTTAATCGACTGAGCCACCGAGGCGCCCCTAAATTTTAAAATGTTAAAAAATAAAAAATCTTCCAGCCCAAAACATCCTTAGTGCTGAGGCAGGGAAACCCTCTGTAGAGTGAGAGCAACACGTCAGTGATCATGTCAGTACAAGACAATTTGAGCTGCTAGAAAACCACCAGAGGTAATGGCTTTTTCACAGCCTCTTGGTGGAAAGTTTGAGAAGCTATCACTGTTCTAAGAATGCGCAACAGTTCTTCATTTCAGGTATTAGCTGGATACCTATCAAGAACCACACTTTCTTTAAACTGGAATATGAATATATCTCTTTATTAGAATGCTCACGAGAATGGCACACGAGCATGTCCCTCTGATGTGATGAAGAATACACCTGCCCCACACTGTGGCAGGGAACAGGGGTCATGGCTTTCAGAGCTGGTACCAACTGTCCACTGAAGACCTTTGTATTCACCAGAGAGGATGTTTCCTGCACTCCAGTCAGGCCTCCGGGACTCATGAGACTTCTTCATTTCAGCATCAGTTGATTCTCTTTTCTCTTGACACCCTGGACTCCTTCAAGACCTAGGTCAACTGCCCCATGTCTAACTTGCTCAGGCAGCTTCTGGAATTCTGCAGCACATCTTTGCTATGCTGCTGCCCTGCTGCCCTCAGGGGCACGGTTAGGAGTTGGGGGAGAGGGGGAACAATACCACATTACCGAAGCAAACGGCAGGGGCAGATTAGCACACGACACTTGGACATACACCTAATAACCTCACAGGATACATGCTTTCTCCCCAAATGCTACATAATCTCCATAGAGAGCAAACGTTTATGGAATGATTTTGTACACCAGGCATGAGGGATACAAAGTGAATGGTGTTTACATCCATCAGGTCCTGCATACAAGGGGAAGTCAGCGCCTGAAAGCTGGAACGAGATCTCTATCCTGGCTCTTCCCTGCCTTTGAATGGTATCACCACTCTGTCTCCGCCTGTTCTTCGCATTAGTTCATTTTTCAAAAGGGAGGATAAGATGGCAGAGAAGAATGGGAGACTGGGCTGGGTGGAGGATTAATATATGGATAACACCCCGTAAAACAAAACTAATACAAAAATGCAAAACCCGGATTTAGTACTGTGATATAACAAGAGAACGTGGCCGGAGGTACTACATGCTAACACAGACAATATGATACACAACCCCAAGGGGAGGACTCAGTGAGGAGTGGGGCACAGGCCGCCGGTTTAGACTAAGAGCCTTTCAATGGACTGCTGAATGGACTGGATCTGCTGCTTCAGCTGTGAGCCTTCTTTGATGGTGACAGAACAGGCGATGACAGGCCTGGAGACCCCACAGGCCCGCCCCAGGGCCTGCTTAGAGCGCACAAACACGTAGGGCACGTTCTTATCCTCACATAGCAGCGGAAGGTGAAGGATGATCTCCAGCGGCTCAGCGTCTGCAGCCATCACGATGAACTCAGAGATGCCTCTGTTGAGGGTTTTGGTGGCTGAAGAGAGGAGGACACGAGGCCCAATAAGTGACTGGGATGGGGGTGGAGCTTGGGCATGGAAGCCACAAAAAAGCAATTTCCAAGGGAAAGAAACAAGTGCTTTCTGAGCAAAAATCCCCAGGCACAAGCAATCCTCTGTCTTACAGTGTGGCCTTGGTAAGTGATATGGGATTTAATCACCAATTAGCCACCCTCAATGCCTTTCTCCAACCCTCCATCAAACCCATCGGCTCTGTCACAACACATCCTGAAACAGACCGCTTCTTTCTTCTCTGCTACCATACTTTGTCCAAGTCACTACCACCTCTTGCCTGGTTGACTGGAACAGCGTTCACACGGGCTTTGCAGTACAGCATTTCTCAAACTCTGTGATCAAGGATCAGGGTTTTACCATCCCAGTCTGTCACAAGCAGTATTTCTGGAAGGCTCACACCACATGCAACTTAGAAGAAAAATCAGCACCCCATATCACTGTTTAAACACTTACTCCTGATGGCTTATATCTCTGTGGCCCAGTGCTAGTCCCCAGACCACACTCTGTTAATGCTGGAGTATGAACAAGAGCACAGACCGTGGAGCCACACTGCCCAAGTTCAAATCCCGACTCTCATTCTCCTCACAAGATAGATGTGAATAACTGGGTCTAAAAGAATGCCTACACCGTTAACCTTTAGCAGCTACTGCCAAAACGCTGCTCTTAAGTCCTCCCACTGGTCCCAATCAAGTGTCCAGCCCTCTTTCCAAGTTGGACATCTAAACCAGAGCCAGTGCCTGATCACTCTACCTGAAGCACCCTCTGGCTGCCTTACCTTCATTAGCTCCTTTCCGAAGCTGCTTGTAGTTACATGACTGCTGAACAAGGTCCAGTAGTTTCTTGGTGAGGTGGGCGTCTGCAAGGGGGTAGGCCTTCGGATTTACATCAGCCTCAGTCTATGGGGCGGGAAGTGGGGGAAGTCATCAAACCATCAGTCAAACTGAACCAGAAGTTGTTCCGGACAAATCACAAAATACTTTATAATCAACAACCCAGAGAGATAGTGATCAGCTTCCCTGTTCCTCTGCCCTCAGAAAGACACTTAGTGACTGACACTGGCTGCCTATTCCCAACTCAGAAAAACTGAAATATATTAGAATAAAAGAATTTTAGCAATTACATAGTCCAATGATGTACACTAAAGCCGATATACTTTTATTTGCCTCTCTTGCTTGGTAATATTGTAGCAAATGGATTATTAATAGGTTCTCATGGCTCAGTATCCACTTGAGTCACATGGGGATAGTTTTTAAATTTGGGATTTCCACACTCCACCCCAAATTTACTGAAATAAAAATTAAGGCATTTATAGAAATGTAGCACAGAGTTCTCTCTCCATTTCCCATTCAATATTCAAATCTTCCTCTGTCCTCGGTAAGAATCCATCAAAATATTTTCTCATTCATCCGACCCTACATCCATACAAAATGGTCGGTACCAACAAAAATGGTTGGTACCTCTACCAACAAGCTCACCAAGGTCAAAATTTCCTTTTGTTCTTACAATATATCCAACTAAGGCCACCCAGTCAGAGTACGATATTCAAGTTATTCAAATTAGTATTTCCCTGTGGTTTATCAGTTTGATATACAATTAGGGTTCCTTTGTATTCAGCTTGTTAAAAAAAATTAAGATTTTACTTTTCAAATATGTAACACATCTACATGGTTCCAAAGTCAAAGCTGTTAGTGAACTAAAACTGTTTTGAAAACTGGCAAACAGTAAAGCATTTATCCTGCCTTTCCCGTACAGACTGTATCACTACTCCACCTACTAAAGGAACGAGTCAATCAAATCCCACCATCTTGCAACCCATATTCATCAATTAATCCAGACACAGATTAATGGATCCAGACATTAACAGCTACCAATATCATAAAAGATACCATGTGATCACTGCCCCTCTTGAAGAACAAAAACATCTATGACCAAGTATTCTTGGGGAAAAACAAAAGGAAAGAAGAAAAATCTGATCAAGCCTTTGATTCTGATATTAGATATTTGATACTAAGGAATTATTACATTTTGGGGTATTATAATGGCACTGCAGTTGCTAAAAATCCTGATTTTACAGATACATACTTTATCACCTATGAATAAAATGCTACGTCACTGGCTTTGCTTCAAAATAAACCATTTAGGGAACAAATTGGGAGGGGCCTGCTTAAACCATTCCTTCTTCCTCATCCCTACCTCTCGAGTTCAAGCATTTTCATTAATTTCTCATTTGTTTTCCCTGTGATTCTTTTCACAAATATATGTATTTATATATAAAACTTGGATGCACCGCACGTTACCATCGCGAGCAACGCGTGGTTCGCCCGCTGCGGCCCGCTCTAACCCCGGTTTTGGAGGCTGGACCGCGGCACGCAGCGCGCGGCACCCCAGTCTTAAGTGGTGACCCATGGGTGACGCCCCGGTGGGAGCACTCACCATCGCGTCTGCCTCGGTGGTCTCCTGCCCAGCACCGCAAGGACACAGAAATGACCCACCCGCAAGGAAGCAGGAAGTGACGCAGTGGTGACGTCAGCGGAAGTGACATCGAGCGTGAGCTTGCACCAAACGCCTGGTCCCTGAAACTGCAGTGGTTCCAGGGTGATGTGGAATTAAGTGAGGGCTAGAGTTCCCTGAAGAAGTGAGAAAAAGGTCTCCCCATTATTGGTCTGCTCTTCTCCTTACATTCTAGAATCAGCTTTTCAAGGCCCACAAAAATGTGCTGGGATAATCTGATACGTAGATTTGATACAATCCCAATTTGGGTAAAGGACCTTTAGTATGCAGGCTCTGTCAATTTAAACATATATGCTTAACTCGGTACTTCTCAGTAAGGCTTTACAATTTTTACAAAAGGCTTAATATCTTTTAGATTTACTCCTAGATATTTCAGGCTAAGAAAATTCACTGTTTCCTACTATATTAAGAATTTCTTGGGCTCCCGGGTGGCTCAGTCGGTTAGGCATCCGACTCTAGCTCAGGTCATAATCTCATGGTTTGTAAATTCTTCGAGCCCCATGTCAGGCTCTATGCTGACAGGGTGGAGCCTGCTTTGGATTCTGTGTGTCTCTCTCTCTCTCTCTGTCCCTCCCCCATGCGTGGTCTGTGTCTCAAAAATAAACAAACATTAAAAATTTTTTTTCTTTAATGCTTATTTTTTTGAGAGAGACAGTGAGAGCCAGGGAGGGGCAGAGAGAAAGAGAGAGGGAGACACAGAATGAGAAGCAGGCTCCAGGCTCTGAGCTGTGAGCACAGAGCCTGATGTGGGGCTCAAACTCACAAACCGTGACATCATGACCTGAGCTGAAGTTGGACACTTAACTGACCGAGACACCCAAGCGCCCCAAAAAAGAATTTCTTCTTATACAGATTGATGTTGAATTCGATCAGATTTTGTGCTGACTCAGATGAAAAATGTTTTCCTTTAATTTTTTACGGTTCTTCTAATGTTAAAACGAAGTTTGCATTCCTGAGATAAAACCAACTTAAGTAGGTTTTTAATTTTATATCCATTAGCTAATGGACATAAGGTTTCTTGGGGGGAAGAGATGATAAAAATGTTCTAAAATTCTATAGCAATGGTTGCATAGCTCTGTAAATATATGAAATCCCACTGAATTATACACTTCACACAGGTGAACTTCTTATAGTACATAAATTATTGCAATAAAGCTATTTTAAAAACTAGGTATAGGGTTTTTAAAAAAACAACAACTAGGTATACGTTTTTTTTCAGGTCAAAAAAATTTTTAATGTTTATTTATTTTGAGAGAGAGAGAAGAGAGAGCGAGCTCGCAGTGAAGGGGAAGAAAGAGAATCCCAAGCAGGCTCCACATTGCCAGCTCAGGAGCTGTGGGGCTCAATCTCATACCATGAGATCATGACTCCGGCCGAAATCAAGAGTTGCACACTTAATAGACTGAGCCATGCAGCCACCCCCCCTGTTAAAAATTTTTTTAAATTTCTTTATTCGTTTTAAATTCCTACTTAAATTGGTTTTGATACACTTTTTTTCAGGCATTTGTTCACTTCATCTCAGTTTCTGTATTTATAGCTATCAAATTGTTCTAATATCCTTTTTAATATCTGAAGATTATAACTTCTTCATGTTTGTTACTCCTCACTTTCATCTCTTTTGCTTATTTTCCTGATTAATCTCGCTGGAGGGGACTTTTCAGAGAAAATCTTCTGATTCTGTCCATCCTATAAGTCAGATCTGTTTGCTATTTCAGTAATTTCTGCTTTTCTTTGGTGTTTTGTCTTTTCATTCTTTTCCTACCTTTTTATAGCTCCTTTCCCTCCAACATAAGCATTTTAAGATCCAGGTAATACTTTAGCTGTTGTGTGTGGTATTCTCACTATTGTTTAGTTTTGTTTTCAAATTTCCATAATTTTGTTCACTAGATTCACTATGACCAGTAGATCAAATTTAATGGTGGTGTTGTTCAAATCCTCTTTCCACACTGATGTTCTGGATTCACCAACTATCATTTATATACTTAAATGCTATATAATTGCATATTTGTCCATTTCTTCTTATAATTGTATAATTTTTATTTTATTCATACCTTATTAAAAAAATTTTTTTTAATCTTTATTTTTGAGAGAGAGAGAGAGAGAGAGAGAGAGCGCGTGCGCGAACGGGAGAGTAAGGAGACACAGACCCTGAAGCAGGCTCCAGGACTCTGAGCTGTCAGCACAGAGCCCCACATGGAGCTCGAACTTACAAACCATGAGATCATGACCTGAGCTGAAGTCAGACAATTAACCGAGCCACCCAGGCGCCCCTTAAAAAAAAATTTTTTTTAATGTTTATTTATTTTTTGACAGAGAAGGAGACACTGAATCTGAAGCACATACCTTTTTTTAGCCACTATCTTCAGATGCCTTTCACCTTAAAACTTACTTCTTTTTGATGTTTATATTTAGGCTACATCACACCTTTTAACTTGGTATACATTTACCATTCTTTCTACTTTAATCTGTTTTAACGGAAGCACTTAGTCTCCTATATTTATTTAAGTACTGATAACATTAAGTTCAAATCTTCCTTCTTTTGAGCCTTCTATTTGTTCTAACTGCTATGTTTCATTTTCTTTCTTTCCTTCCTCTGGGTTTATTATTTTTTCACTCTACTATTCCCTCTATTGGCTTGGAATTATGTTATCTTTATTCTTTTGGTGGCTACCTCAGAGACCACAACACATGTCCTTGACTTATCAAAATCTAATGCTCATCCACACTGGTGCCCTTCTCCTAAACATAAAAGGGCTCAACAACACTTTAATCCCAATCACTCCTCAAAAGTCTACTTTAAATTGCAGCTCCAACAGCAACTCTCTGGAACTTGGGATTCTCAATTCTCAACAAAACATTAAATGCACAAAAAGGGAAGACTTCAGGAGCCCAAACGACTAAAGAGGCCTCACCTTATTGTTTCAGTATTAGTCAACAATAAAAAGTTGGCTCAACTTTAAAACAAACTACCTAGCTCATAAATAGTAACTGAAATTTTGCTTTGTATTTATTCCTTTTAAGTTTTTCAAGGGTTATTTATATGAGTGAACGAATGAAATAATACTGCTAGCTAACTTTGATCCCTAGCTTGATCTATTTGGTCTCCCTGTACACCAGACAAACAAAACCCAGCAAGGTTTGGATTTAACAAGGCGTGCTCATTAACACCGCACCAAGTATTAGGATTAGGTGCTTAATATGCATTCTCATTTAAATCTTTCCAACACTCTCATTCATCTTTTATCCCCATTTTACAGTTGAGGAAAATTTCTCTCTTTTTAATGTTTCTTTTTGAGAGACAGAGTGCGAGCCGGGGAGGGGCAGACCGACTGAAGGAGACATAGAATCTGAAGCAGCTCCAGACTCTGAGCTGTCAGCACAGAGCCCAACTCAGAGATCGAATTCAGGAAAGGTGAGATCATGACCTGAGCTGAAGTCCGGCGCCTACCCGACCGAGCCACTCATGGACCCCGAGGAAAATTTCTCTTAAGTTTAACTCGAGACCATCCTATTCCAGAACGTTCCGTAGAATTCCGTAAAATGAGCACTGGTTTAGAAGCTTCAAGTTAAAGGCTCAGCCACATACTAACTTCAAAATAGGGGGTAGGGGGAAGGAAAGGAGGAAGCTGCCCAACGGGATCCACGCTCCGTTGGAAGGATTAAACCTCCCTATGTTAGTGGAAGTGCTTTGTAAACTCTTCTTTCCTTACCAAGTACCAAACAAAACTAGCTACCAAGCTACAGGAGTTGATTAAAGGTTGGAGATCACCAACAGCTTAGAGAAGCCGCACGTGGTGCTACCGAGACCTCTGATTTGAGACTGCCGCCTCGCAGCAACCATTCCTGAACCCAAGCCGGGGTTCGGAATCACTCCACATTTACCACAGCCGCCAAAGGCCCTCAAACGCCAAGTCCCCGGCACGTGTAACTCGGGGTTGGGCACTAAGGCTCAGACCCATGGAGATCTAGATCTCCCTCTCTTGAACATCGACAAATGGGCAAGTGGGGTAGGGGAGGCTGATTTGAATTCAGGGTTCCCCACCATCCTCTAGCGATCCCCAACAACAGAAATAAAAAAGACGGAGCCTGGTTTTCTCATCCAACTTTCTACTCTCTCCCACGTGGGTTGGTCTGTTTCCTCCCACCCTGGGCCGGGACTCCTTCACTCCCCGGAGGCTTCCAGCCACGCGCAGAGTAGCTGCAAAGTACCCCCGACAGCCTGTTGGGACCCTGAGGCTTTCCGAGTTCTAACCTCGAGCGGGGCCGTTGGGGCCCCGCCGCGGTCCGAATTCTAACTCGAGGGAGGAGGCTGGGACTCCGCGGCCGCTGGAGCTCTAACCCCGGGCCGGGCGATCGAGACAGCGTACGTTCTAAGCCCCGGCAGCCTAGTGAGTGAACCGGTCCCGGAGTCTCGAGCTTCCCAGCCCTTCCACCACGCGCACGCACTCACCATAGCTGCGACTCCGCGGTCTCGCCACCCGTCTGGGAGCGCAGCTGACGTCAGAGCGGGAGCGCGCGCCTCGGCCGGAAGGTCGCGCTGGAGGAGTGGAAATGGCCACGCGCGGCAGGAAACGGAAGTGACGCCATTGCAGGCGGACGGACCTCGTTTTTCAAGGGCGCCCACAGGGGAACCAAGTCGTTTCTAGGCGAGGGACGGTAATTTGCTGTTTTTGTTATCATCATACCACACATTTCTGTCAGGGAGAATAAATGAAACATTCATACATACACACACGGACAAACACCCAGAACGAAAGGTTTCAATGATGTCATCATTCCATTGCCTATTTATCTTTAAGCATATTCTTGAGCTTTCAAAATCATCTTTTTTTTTACCCTACACTGGTGAGGGAACGGTATGGAGATAATGATGGTTAATCCTAAATGTTTTCCTCCATATTTAGATATTCTTGTGAAAATTTGGTGGGAAGTGTGGAGTCCACCAGAAATGGAATCCTTTGAGTAGGGAATTCAGGAAGAAGAACAGGTTTGGGGGTGAGGGTTGAGTTTCTGTCAGGTTGAGTTTGGAGATGTCATAGGACAAGCAGTTTCTTTTGGCCAGCACACTGCTCTTTTCTCTAGGCTGCTCCAAATCTCCATTATTCAAAGCTAGACTCATGCCTCACCACCTCCAAGAAGTCCTTCCTGATTGTTACGGCCCTCACTCTTTTCTCTCCAACGTGATACCAGGCACATCTCGGGACCACTGGGATCAGCCCGAACTAGACCATTATATGCTAGTTCCAGTTAACTATTTCGGAAACCTAGTAGAGACCTGGAAGGACCCTTAGGAATCATGCAGCAATCTCTTCATTTTATAGATACTAAGGCCCAGAGAAGGGAAGCTCCTTGCCCAAAGTCACAGAGTGAGGCAGTGGCTGAACCAGAACTGGACCTTGGGATTTTGGCTATTGGCCTGGGTTGCTTCCACTCCGTCTGGTTGCTATGCTTGAAACCGGTTGTGGTATGGGGCAACGTGATGGGTTTGAACTGGCTCCAGGATGGAACATTCATTACACCAAAAATTCCTCCATCAAACTTCACCTCATGCAAATCATTTTGCTAAGTTTATTTATTTTGAGAGAGAGTGTGTGTGCATGAGCAGGGGAGGGGCAGAGAGAGAGAGAGAGGGAGAGAGAATCCTAAGCCGGCTCTGCACTGTCAGTGCAGAGCCCAACGTGAGGCTCAATATCAGGAACCATGAGATCATGCCCTGAGCTGAAATCAAGAGTCATATGCTTAACTGACTGAGCCACCCAGGCACCCCACCTCACATACGACTTGTTGAAGAACAAAATTTGTCTCCGAATTGAGAAATACCCACAGATGCTTCCTGTTTAAGAGTAGCTCCTGTGACAGGGCACCTGAGTGGTTCAGTTGATAAAGTGTCCGACTCTTGATTTCAGCTCAGGTCGTGATCTCAGGCTCTTGAGATCAAGCCCTGTATCAGCCTCCATGCTGCCTGATTTAAGATTCTCTCTCTCCCTCTCCCTCTGCCCCTTCCCCCACCCTCTAAAAAAAAAAAAAAAGTAAAACCTGTGGTTTGGATACTGCTGTTCACCTCTCAGGTCCTGTTTCATGTTTCCATATTAGTTAGATATATCAGCCACCATTGTTGGGGAATTAAACCTTATTCAATTTACAGTCATAGACATGTCCTTATCATTTGCTTTTTTGATGTCCTTTTTACTTTTTTTATATATTAAAAAAATGTTTTTTAATGTTTATTTATTTTTGAGAGAGAGAGTGAGACAGAGCATGAGCAGGGGAGGGCCAGAAAGAGAGGGAGACACAGAATCCGAAGCAGGCTCCAGGCTCTGAGCTGTCAGCACAGAGCCTGATGTGGGGCTTGAACTCACGGACTGTGAGATCGTGACCCGACCTGAAGTCGGACGCCCAACCGACTGAGCCACCCAGGTGCCCCTGATGTCCTTTTTAAAAAATGCTTTTTATTACTTATTTTTGAGAGAGAAAGTACTTATTTTGAGAGAGAGGGGTAGAGAGAGAAGGGGAGAGAGAGAATCCCAAGCAAGCTCCACACTGTTAGCACAGAGCCCAACGGGGCTCGATCCCATGAACTGTGAGATCATGACCTGAGCCAAAATCAAGAGTTGGACGCTCAACCAACTGAGCCACCCAGGCATCCTAGCTTTTTTGATGTCCTTTATAACAATTTCCCGTTGTTATTTGGCCTACCTGGCATTTTGGACCATCATATCCCAGGTCTCTTCAGTGAAGACTGATGGGACTTGATGTTTTTATTTCCATGAGTAAGGAGACAGTACACTTCACCTAATTAATCTGCTTCCCAATTATATAACTCAATTTCCAAATTCTCTTAGAGCTAGCTCCCCCTTTTGTATTTTGTTGTTTCCCTTGTTAGTAAGTTAGTATGTTGACATATGCTCAAGATCAATTTGTCTTAGAAATTTGTTTTTTATACACTTCTGTGCTTAAAACTCTAAATCCTTGCCATGGCTTACTAGGACCCACTCCACCAGTCCTCACCCCCATCTCCATAATACAGCTCTACCCACTTTCTTTTCCTCCCCTGAGCACACCCCAATTTTTCCAACCCCATCTATCACCCTTTGTTGTGTGCACTGTGTTCCACTGTTTTGCTTAGCTAGCTCCTGCTCATCACCTCTTCAGTGAAGCCTCCCTGATCATCCAGACCAGGTAACTGCCCCTGCTGGATAGACCCACAAACCCCCTGTATTTGCCCTTTATGGCACTTGTCAAACTTCCTTTTATTCAGTGTCCACCTTTGAACTACACTGAGAGCTCTATGAGAGCAGGGTTTGTAGATGCCTTGGGTACTTTGGATACCTATCTTCTAGCACTATGACTGGCCCAAAGGAGGTACCTGTTCCACTTACGGATTTTTGCTAGCAAGCAATCAAAATGGAGTTTAGGAAAAAACTCTGTCATGGAGCCCACAGATTCCAGGGGAGCTGGTTGTGAGAGCAGAACCAGTCCCACAGTCTCACTCCACTGTTAGTGCCCTCCAGCCAAGGACTACTGGGAACACACCCAAAGTGTTAATACCTACTGCATCAAGGGAGAATGCACACCATGGGAAATGATAAGTCTTCTCAATAAGAGGGTGTTTGAAAGGATTTACTGTAGGATTGGGGTTCTATTAGGTGATTTGGAGGAGGGTTCAAGGAACCGGGATCTGCTCTGATTAGATGTCATCAGGAAATGTGAATAGTTCTATGATTGGGCATCTTAATGATCTTATCGACATGGTGGAAGGAATCAAGTGGGGCTAATGCTGTAAGTGGTAAAGAAATAGCAGTCGCTCATTTTAGACAGGATAAGGGGGATTTGGTGATTTTTGTGGCTTCAATAATGTTCATGTTTTTGTCTCTGTTCAAACATAATTAAAGAGTGACATTGTTCTTGTCTTGATTATCGCAGAATGGTTTTCTCTGTTGTTGATGTTCTATGAAATCGTTTATGTTGAACAGGAGAATACTGAGGCCCAGCTGTGAGTGTCAGGCCAGCTCCTAGCAACACCGAGTCTTAACTGATAGAACTGGGTCAGTTCCTAGCTGTCACGGGCTCCTTTTCTTTGTCTTTTTCTCACCAGCTTCCTATTCCCACCTTGCATCTCTGTTCTGTGGGAGAGTATCAGGTATAAGCTGGGGTGATTCAGTCAGGATACATCGTGTGGCATATTGGGTTCTTAATATAGAGAAGTACATCACAGCTGGTTGGTAAGTAGGTGATGCCCCTCTCCTGGGGTGCTCAGTAACACTTAAAATGCTGTGATTAAAGGGTCAAGGCCTGGCCCCTCTGATTGACTGATGTCCCTTCCTGCTCCATTATTTAAAATTTTGAGTATAACCTTTGGGTGAAAGGCAATCTTAAGGGTGGCATTTATCCTCCTACCAACACAGATCCTGAGATGGCAAAAGTAATCCCCGACAGAAAACCAAAATACTGTGAGCAAAGAGGAAGGGATGCGTGATGATCAAACAAGGATACATGTGTTCAATACAGTGTTCGTTAAGTGTCTGGTGTTGGATAGACAGATGGACATGTGGACGAAAGCACTGAATAGTAAGAAAGAAATCACACAGACCGCGGCTACGTCACCCCATCACACATGGGGGGGAATATAATCTCTTTGTTCCAGAAGGCGGGATATTTAAAATGAATTCTTCTAAAAAGGAAATAAAAATAAATAAAATGAATTCTTCTACCTCTTCCTTCCTTTTGGGCAGTCCCCCAGTGCTGTCCTTGCCTGCACTGAGGACATGTTAGCCAGCTCTGGTGCCAGGTTCAGGAGCTGGAACTAGCTTAGCTGTGGCTCCTTTGTGAGGTAGCCTCAGTGACAGGGGCACTATGTGGCGGGGATTACCACACCCCAGACTGGCTGGGTCACCCATCGCAGTCCTGCCCTCCATCTCCCTGACACCACCTGCTCACTGAAGCTTTGTCATGTTGCTGCCACTGCTGGGCGCCTGTGCTGTGGTGGGACCGTTCCAGGGCCCTGAGTGGGAGCCAGTGCAGGGCCTACTTTCTGAGGATCGCAGCTGCAGGGACCCTCGGTGCTGTGGCAACCTGCTTGTGCTCTGCCTCTTTCTGATCTGGCAGGTCCAGAGCTGTTGGCACTGGGTCACCAGGACTCACCCCAGCACGAGGAAGGTCACCAAGGTGAGGGCGCCCCCACACACCTCCTTCCCACGGGCAACCACGATTGGCTCATTCACTTGTTATGAGGACCCTGTTCTCTGCCCTGTGTGGGAACGGGGGAACTTAGACTGGTCAGGGGGAGCATCGCCAGGCCCCAAACCCAGCAGTCACTTTAGTCTCCCTCCCTCCCTCCCTCCCTCTCACTCTGCCTCTACAAGTCCTATGGGCTCTACTTGCTAGCCATACCTCAAATCTGATCACTTCTCGAAACCTCCCCACAGTCCCTTGGGCAAAGGCTCCCTCATGTCTCACCTACACTGTAGCACTGCCTTCTGCCTGGTTCCTGCAGTCTCTCTCAGCCAAGTACAATGTTCCATGCAGCCAACAAAATGATCTTTCTTTCTTTCTTTCTTTCTTTCTCTCTCTTTCTTTCTCTCTCTTTCTTTTTTCTTTCTTTCTTTCCTTCCTTCCTTCTTTCTTTCCTTCTCATTCTCTTTTAAAAGTTTAATCCAAGGATAATACATGTACATAGATTATAGGTGTATAGATCAGTGACTTTTCACAAATTGAATACATCCACGTGTGGCATCCAGATTAAGAATCAGACCACGATTGCAGCCCAGAAGTTTGCAGTCATAACTATGCTGATTCCTAATAACATAGACTAGTTTGGGCATGGTAGGTCTTCTTTTGCACCTGGCTTAGGCCTTACACTATGCTTGTGAGCAAGAACCAATGTTTTTCTTATTATTATGAAATTTATTGTCAAATTGGTTTCCATACAACACCCAGTGCTCATCCCAACAGGTGCCCCTAAATACCAATTTTTTAATTAAAATTTTTGTAATGTTTATTTTATTTATTTTATTTTTTAATTTTTTTTCAACGTTTATTTATTTTATTTTTGGGACAGAGAGAGACAGAGCATGAACGGGGGAGGGGCAGAGAGAGAGGGAGACACAGAATCGGAAACAGGCTCCAGGCTCTGAGCCATCAGCCCAGAGCCCGACGCGGGGCTCGAACTCCCGGACCGCGAGATCGTGACCTGGCTGAAGTCGGACGCTTAACCGACTGCGCCACCCAGGCGCCCCAGTAACGTTTATTTTAAAGAGAGAGAGAGAGAGAGACAGAGAGGGAGAACGAGTGGGGGAGGGGCAGAGAGAGAGGGAGACACAGAGTGTCAGCACGGAGCCCGACATGGCTTGAACTCACAGACTATGAGATCATGACCTGAGCAGAAGTCGGATGCTTAACTGACAGCCATCCAGGTATCCCAAGAACCAATTTTTAAAAAGGATCATAGAATTTTGCCCCTCAAAGCTCTGAAACAGCTCTTACAGGTACACTCCCTGTCAAACTCAGAATAAAACACCAACTCCTAACCATAAGTCCAAGGCCCCGCATGATTTGTCCTATATTTCTCTCTGACCTCATCTCCCACGGCTCTCTTCATCACTTGTTTCATTCTGGGCATAGGGACTCTTTGATGTTCTTATGCACGTGGCCTTGTTCTGACCCCAGGGCCTTTGCACTAATGTCTCCTCTGCCTTCAGTGCTCTTTCTTCAGATGTCACCTAGTTGCCCATTGTTTCACTCAGGTCTCCAGTCAAATGTCACCTCCTCTGAGAATGAGAGGCCTTCTGTGACCAGCCTTTCTAAAGAGGTTAACCCCATCGCCACTCCACTTTTATTTCCACCCAAACACTTTTCATACCTAACATGTTGTATACTTGGTTATTATGTCTTCCATATCTGGAAGATAGCTCCCAAGAAGGACTTTGTCTTGTTCATGCTGGTAACCCCAGCATCTAGAATAGTGCCTGGCCTGGAGTAAACTCTTTTTTGGTCTTGAATGAATACCCTAAAAGAAATGATTCCCTCTTTTCTGAGCCCCAGAATCCCCATCTGGATAATGGGAATTGTAATTCTAATCTGTGAGAATTAGATGAGACAGTGTGTGAGCAAGGATTTCGTTTCTCCATTCTCAACTACAGATGCCACCGCAGAAGTGGGCGGTGCCCTCCACGAGACATGACACTTATTTGAGGCTGACCCCTGAATTCTTCTTCAGTCCTGGAGATTTCCGTGGCCTGGATGCTCACGTCCAACAACGGTCACAAAAGAAGATGTATGAACACCGGAGGAGCCTCCAGGAATCATGGACCCGATACCTGGTCTCTTGGCAGCACCCGTGTCAGGCCCCACCTTGGGATTTCCACACTCCTTCTGATCCCATCTTTTGCACCACCTCTTTTTCAAGCACCTGTATGCTCCCTCAGAACAGTGCTCGGGAAGCACGGCCGGTACCCTGGTGTCTCAGTGAAGAGCAGTCTCGCCTGATTTGCAGACCACCATCCCCTTCCCTGGACATGTACCAAAGGATTGAGCAGCTGTTTGTCCACTCCCAGGAAGAACTGGTGCCACTGGAGCTTGTTGTTAGCATGAGGTCCCACCTCACACCCATGACGTTAGCCACCTCTCTCTCAAACCTCCTTTCATCTCAGAGGGTGCATTTCTGCTCCGGAGAGTTCCTGCCGGGTCCTTCCAACCAAGTGGGAGTGTCCCCCTGGAAGTCCTGGGTCTGCCCACAAGAGGCCTGGGCACTAGGGACAGAAAACCAGGTGCTAGGCAGAGAGGATAGTAGAGAGACCCAGGCTGTAGGGTGGGGGAACTGGACAGAGAGCAGTAGGGAGGATGCTCGGGAGATCCAGGCAGCTGGAAGGCAGCTCCCAGTGAACTCTGAGATGGAGGATGATGCAGAGACCAAGGTCCTGGAGTGGAGAAGCCAGAGACTAGTAATAAGTAAGACTGATGGAGATATCCTGACACCAGGGCCAAAGAGCCAGGACCAGATGGGAATTGAGAATAGAGCTAAAATTCAGGAACTAGAGAATAGAAACAAGAGGGAGGCTGAGGGTGAGAATCCTCCTGAAACCCAAGCACATACAGCAGAGAACCAGGAACATTTAAGATGTAAAGCTGATGCAGAGACTCAAACACCAAAGTGGGGGAACCAGGATAAGAGTAGAAATGAGGATGCTGTAGAGACCCAGGCATTTGAGAAGAACAAGAAAGAGGCCAGAGGAGAGGATGAAGGAGGGACCCACACCCAAGGATTGGGGAAGCAGGGCCAGACTAGAAGTGAGAATGGTAAGGAGGCTCAGGTTTCAGGGTGGGGAAAGCAAGACAAGATTAGAGATGATACTGGTATAGAAATTCAGGCACAAGAGAGGAGAAACAAGGCCCATATTGGAGGTGAGAATGCTGTGCGAACCCAGGTATCTGGGAGGGAGAACCTGGGAGAAGTAAAAAGAGAGGAGGGTGTGGAGACCCAGGCCCTGGGGTGGAGAAAACAGGAATGCAATGGAAGTGAGAATGTTACAGAGATCCAGACCCTAGGGCAGGAGAAGCAGGATCAAGGTGGAAGTGAGAAAGCTTGGAAGATCCAAGCATGTAGGGGAGAGATTTGGAAACAACTAAAACATGAACTTCTAGTGGGGTGGAGAAACCAAGGCCTGAGAAAGGGGAAGGATGCTGGGGAAACCCAGGTATCTAGAAGGAAGAACCTTAGGGAGATAAAAGTGGAGGATTGGGTCGTGATCCAGGCACCATGGTGGGGAGACCAGAGACCAGCAGTAAGTGAAATTGACAGAGAATGTGAGATGCCATGTTGGGGGGATCAAGACCAGAGTGGAAGTGAAATTGACAGAGAGTTTGCCACACCCTGTTGGGGGAATCAGGATCAGATTGGAGGTGAACACAGAGCAGAAACTCAGGCAACAGAGAAGAGAGAGCAGAGAAAAGATGGAGATGAGGACAGTATAAATACCCTGGCTCCTGAGGCAGAGAACCAGGGACAAGTAAGACATGAAACTCATGTAGACACCCATCCACCAGAGAGGAGGAACCAGGAGAAGTGTGGAGATGAGAATAATATAGGTGTTCATGCACTAGGGATGAGAAATCTGAGAGGGGTTAAAGATGAAGATAGCAAAGAGGCCCTGGAACTTGGGGAAGAAAACCAAGGTCAGTTAAGCAGTAAAATTAATGGCAAGATTCATACACCCAAGTGGAAGAATCAGGAATACATTAGAGGCAAGGATGGTGCCAACACAGAGGCATCTGAGGCTGAAAACAGGGGAGAATTAACAAGTAAAATTAATGGAGAAACCCATTCAGTAGAATGGAAGAAAGAGGAGCAGGTTGGAGAGGAGAATGGAGCAGAGATTCAAGCTCCAGAGAAGACAAGTCAGACAGAAGCTGGAGGTGAGGATGATACGGAGACCTGGGAAGCTGGAGAAGAAAACCAGAGCCAGTTAAAAGGTGTTATTGATAGAGAGACCCATTTATCAGAGTGGAAGAACCAGCAGCAGACAGGAGGTGAGAATGGAACCGAACTTCAGGCTCCAGAGAAGAGAAACCAGAGAGAAGCTGAAAGTGAAGATGTTGTAGAGACCCAGAGGCCTGAGAGAGAGAACCAGGGACAGTTAGATAATGAAACTGGAGAGAGCCACTCTGCAGGGAGGAGCAATTGGGAGCGGACTAGAGGAAAGAAGGAGGAAAATCAGACATTGGGGAAGAGAAGCCAGAGACAGGCTGGAAGTGAGGATGGTGGAAAGCCCCAGGGACTTAGGGGAGGGTCCCAGGGACTGATAAATAGCAAAGTTAATGAAAAGAGCTGTTCATCAGGGTGGAAGAACCAGGAGCAGAGGGGATGTGAGCATGGTGCAGACACTCACACACAACAGAAGACAAACCTGAGAGGGACCGCAGGTGATGATGGTACAGACACCCAGGCTCCTGGGGGAGATTGCCAGGGACTGTTAAGAAGCGAAATTGATGGAGAGATCCAGATACAAGGGCAAGGGAACCAGAACAAGGCTGGAGATGAGGCTGCTGAAATCCAGGCTGTGGGGAGCCTGAGAAAGTGCAGAGCTGAGGAGGCCGGAGGTCCTCACGTTCCAAGAGGAGGAGACAAGGAGCAGGTCAGAGGAAAGGATGCTGCTAAAGGCAGTCTCCCAGCTGACTCTTCTGGGGGCGGGGGGCCCCCAGCCCTCACAGGCTGTGGATACAGGGCCATGGAACAGGAACAAGCAGTGGCCTCTGCCCCCTGTCAACACTTCCTGTTTGCCAGTGGGGAGGGAGAGCATTTGGCCAGCCAGAGCACAGCCTCTGCCAAGCAACACAGAGAGGAGGTCAGTCTAGCCTCCCAGCAGCCCCCACCTGAAGCCCAGAGAAGCCAACAAAGGGATAAAAAGGTGGATCCAGGAAAGGCTCCTGGCCTGACTCGGCAGCTCCAGAATTTACAGTTTCTGGTTGCTTCCTTTGGCCTTCCCTCAGTCTGCCCCTCCACCTCATGTGGCCAAGCCCCCCAAGCTGCCACAGCTCTGGTGGGTGCTCCCATTGTCCTCACTGTCATGCCCAAGTGGCCAGTCCTCAAAAAGAGCCAAAAACTCCTCCTGGAGTCCCTCATGCGACGGAAGATTGCACACCTGAAATGGGGCCTCCCCCAGCGGATCCTGGAGTCCCATTTGCTCTTTAACTTGTTAGGACCTTGCCCACTGCCCCTTGCTGGGGTGAGGCTCCCTGGATTATACACAGCCTGTGAGTTCCAACAATGGCAGGAAAGGCATTGTGAGGCCAAGGGCTTCAGGCCAGACCTTAAGTCAACTGAGAGGTCCCAGAGGGTTCAACCCCCAGAAAGACAAAGCTCAAAACTTCCTACACAGGCCAGAGCTCTGGAGAAATGTGGGCCACACCGGTGCAAGCCCATGGGCATTTCCATCCATTCCAAAAAGCCTGGGAGAGTCAGGCCTCCAGGAGGCGCCAGAGAACCACAGACTGTCCAAGAAGAGGCTCCTCCTAGAGCCAAGCCCACTGCTCACAGGAACCCTAGGCCCGCAGCACAGTCTAGGAGCTGGTGTGGCCAAGAGCCTTCCAGAGAGGCTCACTGTCCCAGTGACAACAACAGGGACAGGAAAACAGTCAGGCCAGGAGTCTCCCAGATGGCAGAGAGGGCTCCCTGCAGAATGAGGACCTCATACTTCAGGGCAGGCCACGACCACTGGAGAAAGGAGTGCACATCCTGGGAGGTTCCTAAGTCCCCCGGACTTAAATGTCAGCTGCCTCCACATGGGAGGAGAGGGAGGCTGGAGTCTGCAGAGAGTGGAGGGGCTGGGCAGCAGCCTTCCTCCTGTTCCACAAACACCTCCAGCTTCAAAGATAGTCTTCACTCTGCTGCAGCAAGGTGGAGCATGACCCTTTTAAACAAGGTATCCTGGTCTCCACACCTGGCCAAGGCTCAGCACTCAGTCCCCAACCTGAGCCTGAGGGGTCCTGATCCTACCCTGCTTCCCAAAGTGGGTGACCGACATGTGAGGGAGCACAGCCCTGGAGTCCATACTTCTCTGGAGAGGGACCTTCAGCCACTAGGTCACTGCTATGCTGGGGCTGCTCTTCCCAAGGCAGAGCGCTTCCAGGGTCAAGGGGAACCTGAGAACCTAAATGGAGCCCCACATAATCCATCAGCCCCCCAAAAGTTTGGTTTTATGAAGCATTTGAGATGTTTTCTGCTCCAGCATGGCTTTAGAAAGTAGGCCGGAGGCCCAGAGTTCTCAGAACACAGAAGAGAAGGCGTGAGAGTGGTCTGCTCACCCTCAAAGTCTCTAATAAAATTGGTTATTTGGGCCTGTGGGGTTCCGACATTTTTGGCATATGTTGTCTGAGTGTCCCCTTTTGGAGGTTGGGATACTTTGTGGGTGGGGTAGAAGCCACTTCTACTCTATGGTACTCAAGATTTGAGGACTGTGGGTCAACCCAATGTCATCTCCTAAACACATTTCTCTTCTCAGTTCCTCACAGTAGGGTTTACTGAGGTTTCTGTCGTGACTCTGTCCTGCCCTAGTCTAAGTTAATTCTGATCGAGGAAGGATGCTCAAACTGAGCCTCAACTGTTTGTGGGGTGGGGTGGTGCTCTGCACCGGATGTTGCATCCACATGACTCCTGAAACAGAATGCTACGGGCACCAGTGACAGTCACAACAAAGTTTATTGCAATGAGAGGCAAGGCAAACTGATTGATCGGGACCGACACTCTTGACCAGAGTGGGTCTCGAACAGCCAGGGTACAGAGTTTTTATAGCCTACCACATCGTCATATTATCACCTGGGAACAGAACAAAGGAATAGTTCCCAGGTGGAAACAGCTCAAACAGACCCTTGCCCCAATCCAATCAAGTGCTAATCCATCCCTTGATTGATAGGATAAGGCTGTTATCTCTTAACCTATAGTGTTAAAACAAAGCTCTTATTTCTTAAGGCTACAGGTTAGCCCTACCCTTACACCGGACACTATTATTCAAGTCCTTTAGGTCACAAGGAAGGGAGCTGATCACTGGGCATCTGCCCCGCAGGGACTCTGCTGCCCATGAACACACTTCATGGAAAAAACATCCCCAGCTCTTCACTTCTCAAGCACTGCCAACCATAATTACCTGTTGCTTTGCCTGGCCTATCCATGGGACATCTTGGAGCCAATTATTTGTTTAAATTTTACGAGAGAGAGAGAGAGAGAGAGAGAGAGAGAGAGAGAGAGAGAGAGAGAGGATTCCCAAGCAGGCTCCACACTCAGTGCAGAGCCCAACGTGGGCTCACTTAGTCTTTGAGGAGCTGAATCTTGCCACCAATCACGTGGGTGAGCGTGGATGCAGATCTTTCAGAACCTAGTGAGTCTTGAGAAAACCACAACCTCACGAGAGACTTTCAGCCAGGGTAACTTAGCTAAGCTGTGCCTGGATTCCTGATGCACAGAGACTATGAGATAATGTTTCTTTGGGGCATATTCGTTTTCTGTGGCTACCATAACAAATGACCACAAGCCTGATGGCTTAAAACAACTTCAGGAGGCCCGAAGTCTGAAATCAAGATGTCAGAAGGCCCTCCGGCTCTAGAGGGCAATCAGTTCCTTGTTCTTTCCAGCCTCTGGTGGTTGCAGGTGTTCGTTGGCTTGTGGCATCGTCGGCACCGTCACTCCAATCGCTGCCTCTTACTCTGTGTGTCTCTTCTCAAGACAATTAATTATTGGATTTAGGGCCCACTGTAAACTCCTGGATGATCTCCTCTCAAGATCCTTAACTTCATCACAACTGCGAAGATCCTCTTCTAAAAAACGTAACATTTACAAATTCTGGGGATTAGGATGTTTTAAGTCTGCTCTGGCTGCTATAACAAAATATTACAGACTGGAAGGCTTGAACAACAGAAATTTATTTTCTCACAGTTCTGGAGGCCAAAAGTCCAAGACCGAGGTTCTGGCTGATTTAGTTTCTGGTAAGAGTTTTCTTCCTGGCTTGTAGATAGTTGCCTTCTCACTATGGCTTTACATGGCCTCTCCTTGGTGCATGTATATAGAGAGGTGAGAGATCTTTCTCTCTCCCTCTTTAATTTTTTTTTAATTTTTAAATTTTTTTATTTAAAAAAAATTTTTTTTTTCAACGTTTATTTATTTTTGGGGAGAGACAGAGCATGAACGGGGGAGGGGCAGAGAGAGAGGGAGACACAGAATCAGAAACAGGCTCCAGGCTCTGAGCCATCAGCCCTGAGCCTGACGCGGGGCTCGAACTCACGGACTGCGAGATCATGACCTGGCTGAAGTCAGACGCTTAACCGACTGCGCCACCCAGGCGCCCCCTTCTTTCTTTAATTTTAAGATTTTTTTTTATTTTTAAGTAATCTCTACACCCAATGTGGGGCTTGAACTCACAACCCCGAGATCAAGAGTCTCATGCTCTACTACTGACTGAGCCAGCCAGACTCCCCTCTCCCTCTTCTTGTAAGGTCACCAATCCTATGGGATTAGAACCCTCCCCCCCCGCCCCCAACCCATGACCTCTTTTAACCTTAATTACCTCTTAAAGGCCCTATCTCCAAATAGTCACATTAGGAGTTAGGGCTTCAACGTTTGAATTTGGGGGACACAATTCAGTCCATAGCAGACATGGAGATATATTTTTGAAGGTCACCGTTTCAAACCATCACACGGGGTAAGTTGTTATGCAGCAATAGATAATTAATACGTATATACTCTGTTGTAATAATTTGCTCATCCGTCTCCCTGACTGAACTTGAGGACAAGAAGGTCTTTGCTCACTTTTGAATCCTCTAGCTTCTAGCATGGATTCTGGCTCAAAACTTTGCCAAAAACAATACATTATTTTGTCAACATTTAAAAAATATACAGGGTTATATTTAATGACATGGACGATGAGTAACATTTTTCTCTGGGAGAAGCAGTTTACAAACTTTTGCATGTTACTGTTGTAAATATGTATAGACTAAAAGAAAATATACCAGGGGCGCCTGGGTGGCTGGGTCGGTTAAGCGTCCGACTTCGGCTCGGGTCATGATCTCACGTCCGTGGGTTCGAGCCCCGCGTCGGGCTCTGTGCTGACAGCTCAGAGCCTGGAGCCTGTTTCAGATTCTGTGTCTCCCTCTCTCTGACCCTCCCCCATTCATGCTCTGTCTCTCTCTGTCTCAAAAATAAATAAACGTTAAAAAAAATTAAAAAAAAGAAAATATACCAAAGTATTATCTTTCCTTTGTCTTCACTGAATGTGTATTACTGCTATAATTTAAGATGTGTCAAATAAGTGGTTTTTGCTTATTTATTTTACCTACTCGTATATATAATTCTGCATCTTTTGTACATAGTATTTTAATGAGAACTTTTCCATGTTAACACATACTTTTCTCAAACATTACTTCGCGATACTACATCGAATAATAAGCCACTATTTTCTAAACTATTTTGACATGGAAGTAATTTTTTGTACTCAGTCACACTGCTTCCGAATGTAGAGGACACCTCCTGAACTTACCTCCTTCACCATTAGCCAGTTGCTGGACACTCTGGTGCTAAATAAATCCTTGTAGATTGATAGATTATTATTGTTAGTAAATATAACGATAAGCAATTTCTTCTGCAGGATTTTTTGCACGCTCACAAAGTCCCAAGTGCTGTGCAGATGTCTGTGGGAGGATATATTTTTTTAAATGTTTTTTTTTTTTTTTTTTGAGAGAGACAGAGCACGAGCGGGGGAGGAGCAGAGAGAGAGAGAGAGGAAGACACAGAATCTGAAGCAGGCTTCAGGCTCCGAGATGTCAGCACAGAGCCAGATGCGGGGCTGGAACCCACGAACCAGGAGATCACGACCTGAGACCAAGTCAGACGCTTAACCGACTCAGCCACCCAGGCGCTCCTGTGTAGGCTCTTCGAGAGAAAAGGGTCACATAAATTTAAAATAATACTAACAGCTTTTAGACCCCTGAGATCATTTAATTTTTTAAAAAATAGATTTTATTTTTAAGTAATCTCTACACCCAAGGTGGGCCTCGAACTCACAACCCTTATATCAAGAGTAGCATGCTCCACCGACTGAGCCAGTCAAGGGCCCCTATTTAAATTTTTTTTAAGTTCATTTATTTTTGAGAGAAAGCGAGAGAGAGAGCGAGCACGAGCAGGGGTGGGGCAGAGAAGGAGGGAGCCACAGGATCCCAAGCAGGCTCCAGGCTCTGAGCTGTCAGCACAGAGACCGAAGCCGGGCTCGAACTCACCAGCCGCGAGATCATGACCTGAACCAAAGTCTATCATTTAACCGAGTGAGCCACCCCCAGGCGTTTCCCCCTCTCTCTTATTTCCTTTTTTACTAGTAGGAAGAGATGATTTCCTTTCCTTCCTCAAGGCTAATGACAGCTTCTTTATAAATGCTTTTCAATCCACAGAGTGGTCAAGACGCATTCCTACGGACTCAAGCAGCAAGTCGCTTTGGTCTCTGGCAGATACCGACCGTCCTCGTGTCCCCCACATGCCCTCAGCGCCCGTCGCTCGACGGAGATCGCGCCTTGGCGTCGCCCTGGGCTTGCGCAGCTGCATTAGCCCCCACTTCGCCCTCTGGCGTCCGGGGCGGGGTCTCTTTCAAGTGCGCTTGCGCACAAGCTGCGCGGGACCCCGTGCTGCTGCGGTGAAGTCCAAGCCGAGAGATGGCTGTGAGGGAGGCGGCGGCGGGCCCGCGGGGGCCCGGGAGGGACGAGGAGACGGCGCTGCTCTACGAGAGGGCCCATTCCCGGCATGACCCGTGCTGGCTGCTGCCCGTGCCCCCGCGGCTCTGCCTGGCGTGCGTGCTGGAGCTGCTGCCGGAGCCCTGCGTATCGGTGCGAACTGGGCCCCCGGCATTTCCCTCACCAAGCTGGGCCGCCCCTCGCCAGGCCAACTCCCTTGAACCTGACGCACCTTCCCCGGAACGAAACCGGGCCCACCCGCTTCGTTAAACCTACCCCCTAACCAGTTCTGCGCCCTCGCCAGGCCAGGGCGGCTTTCTTTGCTATACTACCTCAGCCTCAGTTTACCCCGCCGGCTGCCCTGCTCCGAGCGGACTATCCCCTTTCCAAACCAGCTCCTGCGCCTGGCCATGCGCCTCAGCTGGGCCTATCCCTGTCCCCACTGAGCCCCCTCCCCTCCAGGACTCGCTGGCACGCAGGCCCACCTCCCCTTCCCGTCTCAGCAGCTGCCCTGCCGCTTGTTGCCCCCGCCATTCCTCCAGGATCTTAGCCTTGGCTCGGCCCACGGGCCAGGTACACCCGTAGTAGGGGCTCCTCATTCCCTTCGGATTTCTTGGGGCGTCAGTGTGGAGGAGGGGGCTGCCTAGGTCTCTGTGATGGCAGCGAGACGGGAAGAAGTTACAGCCAGGCAGGGTGGGGTGAAGGGGAACCTTTCTAATAGCAGAGCTGGCTGAAAAATGGGCTGCCAGTTCCCTCAATGCCTACGCACCTTTGTAGTGAGTTTTTGGTCCATGGAGCCATCCAAGAAAAATTTGGGAGATCACTTTTATCTCACATTCATGGGAGGGGAATTCATGCCTTGGGAGGAGGGGCTGGATCAATGGTTCTCAAAATTTTAAATCTCAGGATGCCTTTATACTTTAAAAAAGTGTTGAGGACCCCAAAAAGCTTTTATATGGGTTATATCCACTGATATTTACTGTGTTAGAAAAAGAAACCAATTCTTAAATATTAATTAAAAAATGGTAGTAAATCATTACGTATTAGCATAATTGGTTTTATTGCTGTAAAATATACATGATATAAAGCCTACCATTTTAAGCATGCAGTTCTGTGGCATAAGTAATTCAAATAAAAATGATATTTTCTAAAAGAAAAAAAGATAATGAAAGGAATAGCTTTGTTTTACATTTTTATTTACATCTATTAAACAAGTCTCTTTAATGTCTAGCTTAATAGAAGTCAGCTGGATTCTCAAGTATTTTAGCATTTAATCGGTTGTATATTACCTGTCATGTAATCTTTGAAAAACTCCACTGTATACTTGTGAAAGTAAGAGTGAAAGAGACAAATTACATTTTAGTATCAAAATAATTTTGATCTTTGAACCCTTTCAAAGTTTTGGGTACCCTCAGGGGTTCCCAGGCTACACTCTGAGAACCTCTGGGCTAGCTGATAACATTTGAGCTATCATTGAGGCCAGAAGTTCTGAGGCTGCCATTCTTGGACAGTGAGTCAGAGATACAGAGATAAATACGACAGTAGGGGAGAAAACGAGAATGCTAAAAACTGGGAATTTAGTAGACAGACATATTTGTGGTCAAGTGCTGTTGGGATAAGGAGGGAAATTGGGAAAAGGTTTTGAGAAGAGGATGCATTTGAATTAAGCTTGAGAAGATGGGTGAGCTTTGGACCAGAGGAGAAGTTGGGGGGAGGGTGCTTATACCAGCAGGGCTTATCCCATTAGCAAGGATGAGTTTGGGGAGGTAATCAGAGTGTTTGAAAGGAAATTGAGGGAGGTGAGATTGAAAAGCCAGGTTAAGATAAGTTCCAAGAGTTTGAATCCAGGCTGAAGAGCTTGGATTTAATCCGACAGGTGAAAGAAAGTCATTGAGATTTTTTGAGTAACTCATTTAGATTACTAGCTTAATGTATTATGTAGGAGGAATTGAAGGAAAACATGAGATTTGCAATAACAGGTTAGAGACAATAAGAGATGCAACTTCACTTTTTATTGAATGCACTTTTTTTTTTAGCTTCATCTCTCATCAATTGAAAAAGTGTAATATAGTCAGTTGTACCCAAGTTCCTGCTCTATCCTCGGTGTATGCTCCCCTTTTTAACCTAACTTTTGCTACTGTCTTGAGCACTTTGCACAGCTACTACCCAGTTCCCTGTACAGGGAGATGAATTGAGTGTGAAGATTTATGTCCGAGTTGAATGGAAGGATGCATTTCTCTACCAGCCTCTTTGAGGCTCACGAAGGGTCTCCAGCATCACTCTCCTGAACTGTTAAGTAGAAAGGACGCTGACCTTAGACAAGACCTGTTTGGAGATAGATTTGAGTCCTTGGGAATGTCTTTGGGCCTCAATCTTCTCATCTGTAAAATGGTGACAATAATTTTTACTTGCTTCACTAAGTTGTTAGACAAAAGAGTGATTTGTGAACACTAAAGTGCTCTGTAAATATAGGGTAGTAGGAACCTTAGCTAATGTATAATCCTCTGTATAAACACATAGATTCCTGTGTGTAAATGTTCCTACTTTCAGGGATTATGACCTTACCATAGTTTAGATGAACCTTCCAGTATCATCTTGTAATTGTATTTAGAAATTACAGTTGTTTGGGTTCAGAATGGCTGAGACTTGGTTGCTATTGAATATTTTCTTCATCTGCCCCAAGTTGGTGCGCAAGAAGCATGTGCTCTCCTGTTTCCGAGATGCTCTCTTGAGACATGCCTCCCTGGTCATGCAGCTTGTGGCTCAGGATCAGAAAATCTGTATCCACTTCATAAGCATGCTTTTCGGTGAGATTAAAAGGGAAATTTGGTATGCATTTTGCATGTATAGCATGTATATTTACTTTGGGGTCTTGGAGAAATGGTCTTGGAAAGATAATTTAGACTTTTTACGATGTGACAGTTTAACTTATTAGCAAATTGTTTTGTCGTAATGATGAAGAAATGGTCCCTTTTCTAAAACACATGATGCATCGTATGGTAACTAGCTTTACTACAGTCAAAAGTTTTGTAAAAGTGTGAATATGAATATGGGAAATGTGTGATCTTTCAGAGTCCACTCTGGTCTTTGAAGAGGATCAGAGCCAGACTAGAGTCTGTTGACCTGGGTGTGACCATGATTGAAATACTTTCCCTCTCCTGTGCCTGAGATGAATTAAAAGGTCCCTTCTTTTAATATAGTTGTGATGTCCTATGGAAAGAGCCCTTTTCAGGGAGGAGGGGAGCTAACTCATATTGGATATTTTTTCTCTGCTAGTGGCTTTTCAGGCTTTTAACTGCCAAGTCAGTCCTTTAAGGGAGAAAGGATGATCCCCAAGGCTAAGGGAAGTCCTAGCAAAACAACTGGCAGGACAGGAATTTTACCCGAGGTCCGTTACAGACTCCAAAGCACTCAGTTTTTATGCTGTGCCACACTTGGTGTTGAGGATAGCATTTATCTGGGACATTGCTTAAAGCTACTTTTAGTCTAGAATTTTCAATGTGCCTTTGTGAGTTTCTCTTTTAACTAACCATTCCCTTCTCTCCTCCCTCTACTCCAAGGGCTGTTATGTAATGTGGAAGATGGAAGTGTAATAGACCTCTGTATTGAAGGTAAGGTGAAACTATGTGTACCTAGCATTTGAAGCTGGGTATATTAGCTGGGTATATTGCAACTCTGGTTATTTGAGACCTTGATGAAATAAATGTTTCATTTTAGAGACAGATCAAGAAAACTCAATTAGTTGTCAGTCATTGATTCTGCGTTTTTTTTCTCAGGCACCTCCTCTGTGCCAAGTACTGTATCAGACATTGGGGATACGTAGATGGATAAGACATGGTTCCTGCCCTTTAAGAGTTTACAATCTGGAGGAGGGATTGGATAGTAAATAATGAGAGCTGATAAGTACTGTTACAAAGGCAGCACAAACTGTTTTCATTACTTTCACATTGGTTAGTTGGAAGTTGTCTGCACACAGGTGATTGTTAAGGCTGCGGAAGTGTGTCTGTTTACCTATAAAGCACTGAAGGAGTGG
This sequence comes from Prionailurus viverrinus, assembly GCF_022837055.1. Lineage (NCBI taxonomy): Eukaryota > Metazoa > Chordata > Mammalia > Carnivora > Felidae > Prionailurus > Prionailurus viverrinus. The sequence continues at coordinate 132,265,281 of NC_062567.1, forward strand.
GGCACCTGGCTGGCCCAGAAGAGCATGTGACTCTTGATCTCGGGGTGGTGAGTTTGAGCCCTGTGTTGGGTGTAGAGATTACTAAAATAAATAAACTTTAGGGGCGCCTGGGTGGCGCAGTCGGTTAAGCGTCCGACTTCAGCCAGGTCATGATCTCGCGGTCCGTGAGTTTGAGCCCCGCGTCAGGCTCTGGGCTGATGGCTCAGAGCCTGGAGCCTGTTTCCGATTCTGTGTCTCCCTCTCTCTCTGCCCCTCCCCCGTTCATGGTCTGTCTCTCTCTGTCCCAAAAATAAATAAACGTTGAAAAAAAATTTTTTTTTTTTAAAAATAAATAAACTTTAAAAGGCTCAAGGAGAAAGAACACAAGAGCACTGGGATAGGAGGACTCTTGCAGAAAGAGTAAGAATTGTATCAGTGAGGGTGTAGTCAGGCAACAGAAACCACGTAAGTTATTTGAACAGGAAAAAACTTTAATATGAAGAATTATTGACTATTTAACTGAAGGCAAAAGAAAACACCGGGTTTTCACAGACGTAGGAATTTCAGAAAGCAGCTTCCACCCTCAGGGCTGAGGAAACAAAATGAGGTTGGAATTATTAAAACATAAGTTTTCTGGGGCGCCTGGGTGGCGCAGTCGGTTAAGCGTCCGACTTCAGCCAGGTCACGATCTCGCAGTCCGTGAGTTCGAGCCCCGCATCGGGCTCTGGGCTGATGGCTCAGAGCCTGGAGCCTGTTTCCGATTCTGTGTCTCCCTCTCTCTCTGCCCCTCCCCCGTTCATGCTCTGTCTCTCTCTGTCCCAAAAATAAATAAACGTTGAAAAAAAAAAAATTAAAAAAAAAAAACAAAAAAACATAAGTTTTCTCTAAGGAGAGGATGCTGCTTGGCTGCTGCTGGGTCCATGACCATCCAACCACAGGCTTAGCAGCTGTGACAGATCATAAGTTAGCATGATTTGTGTATACCTCTGACCATCTCTCAGTCTAGAATGTGGAAAAACAAATGTACCACTTGAAGTTCTGACCACTGGCAGGAATGGGGAGATTTCCCGTCACCATTATGCCACTCTTGAGTGGGGCTATAATCCTAAGGCGGTCCATTGCTGGTTGGTGCTAGCATAACTTGTAAACCTTCATCAGACCCCAAGAACTTAACTGAGGTGGTAGGCACTAGATAGAGACTGCAGAGCCAGAGAGGGAAGAAGGACTTGCTCCTTCGTCGCTGTTTCCTCTTTGTTGCCTGCCTTCTTCCTGTTTCTGTGACTGTTATCCCAGAATGCTTCTTTACCTTGGAAGTGCCAGAGTCTTCCTGCAGCAGCAGCAGCTGAGTATAGTTTTGTAGCTTTTCCCAGACGTGCAGAGCCAGTCTCTTTTTCACTGCTCCTCAAACATACCAGCAGAAGCATCACAAACGATTGTATACAAGGATGAGTTTGGGGTTGAGAGGTAATAGAGGCAATTAAGGCAATTATTGGCACAGGAACTCACCCATAATTCTATTTTCTAGTATATGAAGGAGCAATTGTGAGGCAGGAATAAAGTAGAGATAATATAAAATAATAGTTTTCAACCTTAGCTTCACAATAGACTTACATGGGTAACTTAAAAAACATCCAGATGCTTAAGCTCTTTCTTTAGAGATTATGATTTAATTGATCTAGAGTGGGAGTTGGGCATTAGTATTTTTTTTTTTTTAACTTCCTGGGTGATTCTGATGTGCAGCCAGATTGTGAACTACTGATATAAAACAACGAAGAAGCCAGAAATCCTTTGATTTGGATATGTACACTTAGTTTAATTGGGGAGATAGAAAAGACTATACTGGTAACACAAGCAAATGACTTTGAGTAGAAGGGCTATGAAAGGTGAGGTGTGGGCCAGAGGTTGTCTTGTGGTTAGTAACACTACTGTGTCTGCTCAGTCCTTATCCAGCTTACAACTCAGCTGAAGTTAGAGCAGACCGTTCATTGCCTGCTGGATGAGTGCCACAAAGAGGTCAGTAAATAGCTGTGGGTTCTTGAGTACCCCTCAGAATCCTCAGATATCAGAGCTGGGCCCACGCCTTTCTGGATTGGCGGGGAGATTGAAATACAGAGAGGGACAGACACCTGCCTGAGGTCACTGAGTCAGTGGCAGAGCCAGAGCCAGAGCTAGGGCCTGCCTGGGTCTTCTGATCCTGCCCCAATACTGTTTGTATCTTCCCTCCTTCCCCTTTCCCCTCCCTCTGTGTGGTGAAGTCTCATCTTTCTGACATAATCATCCCATGGCTATTCTCTATATCCCCCTAAGTACAATACAGACTTCCTTGACCAACTTAGCAAGGAAATATATTTACTATGTCTTGGCTTAGTGTTTTTCTTTGGTTTGAATTGTATACAATATTTTATACTGAAGTCATTTGTTTTTGTCAGCATCTAAGGCAAGCACTGAGTGGATATATTTAACCTGCCTTCTTCACAGATAGTCACAGATACCATTCAATAAGCAGCTTTTGCATTGTGTTTAAGACTTAGGAATAATATCAGAATCACTTTTTATTTTATTTTTTTGCAAAAGGAAGACAAATGGGAGCACCTGGGTGGCTCAGTCAGTTAATCAAGTTACTTGATTAACTTGATTCAGTTAATCAAGAGACTCTTGATTTCAGCTCAGGTCATGATCTCAGGTTGAGCCCCCCATCAGGCTCTGTGCTGACAGCGTGGAGCCTGCTTGGGAATCTGTCTCCCTCTCTCTCTGCCCCTCTCCTGCTAGTGCTCTCTGTCTCTGTGTCTGTCTCTAAATAAATGAATAAATAAACATTAAAAAAAAAAAGGAAGACAAATGTTCATCTTAACACCAAGAACATTTAATTATGAATTATACTGAATTGTCATATCATTATAATTACTCTGCATATGATTAATATATCAGATTGAATTTATCATCATATATGTCAATACTTATTAAGATGATTCCACTTAACCCTTTTGAGCACTTTCTATATGCTGGGCACTGTGTTAGGTGGTTTATGTGCAGTATCTCATTGAGTCCTCCTAACAACCCTATGAAATTGATACTATTATTATTTCCTACCAGAGGAGTTAAGAGTCTTACTTAAAGTGCTATAGCTGGTCAGTAGAAATGGTGAAATATATACTGTTGATTCTACTTGAAACCCATCAAGCATAGGGTCTGATGAATAGAAGGCTCAGTAATGGCCATGGTAATGATAATAATACTAATAGTTGTTTTTTTTTTTTTTTTGTACTAAGCCAGAATTCTGTCTTTATGATGTTCCCAACTTTCACTCTCCCAGTTTCTGGCTCTATAGAAGACAAAATATGCTAATGTTAATCCAGTTTAACAGTCATGTACTGAGCTAGGTACTGAGTACTCTGAGAGGAATCTGACTCAGTCCCTTTCCTCAAGGTCTTCCCAGTCCAATAGGGGAGATAGATACTTAGTTAAAGAAGCTGATTACTGGTTGTGGTGAGAGACACATACAATACAGGCTTTGTGTAAATAGGGCAAGATAAATTTTGTTGGGAGATCTGTCCTGATCCTAATTCATACAGTGGAGCGTGTTCATTTTCTATAGCTGTGTAACATGCCCTCCATGCGAGGCAGCCTGGCTACCCTGACCCTTCTCGGCAAGTTGGTGGATGCTATCCCTCCCCTGGCAGACAAGCTTGTAATGGAGCACAGTGAGTAACCTCTGGGGAAGAGATGCTACTACCCTTTTACCAGCTTTGATCACACTTTATATCACCATCTGGGTGGTCCACTCACTATACACACCTGGGAAGTTGTTACTTTCCTATTCTAGGCGTTCAGTTTCCCATCTGCAAAATGTACTCTATGTTGGCCAAGTTGAAAAAATTCTTGACCCTGGTCTTGAGTTATTTCACAAATTAAGTATCTACTTAATTAAGTTATGTTAACACAAATTAAGTATCTACTTATGGACCTTCCTTTGGATGGAAGGAGGAATTAATTCTGGAATACAGAGTGCTTTTTTCTATCAATAAAATGCAAATAAATATCTCATAGAGGATTTACTCCAGGGTTAATCACTTCTCTAAACCTTGGTTTTCTCTTTTGATTAAGGGTCCAGAAATTGTTTGTTATGGAGATTATAAAGGATTACCACTATTACTACCCTACGGGGCACAATAGTTTGGAGTTTCATATAGCAGCTGACATTGTGAGGTTTCCCTGGCCCCTTGGTTGTTTTCTGGACAGGTAATCTGATGGAACATCTGTTGAGGGGTTTAATATACCCCAATGAGGGGGTGCGAGCTTCTGTCTGTTACCTCTATGGGAAGCTGTACTCTTCACCAGTGGCTGCTGAGATGCTTTCAGGCCATTTCCGGGAGAAGCTGTGTCCTCTCTTCCTTTCCACCCTGGATGGCGCCCAGACAAAGGAGCTACAGATCAACTGTTTGGGTAAGATATAGGACTGGAGAGAAAAGAGAGAATGCTTTTGATGTTTTGCTTGGGGACCTGAGATATTGGCTCTCTAGTGGTAGGGAAGTTTGCCTCTTTGAAAAGCTTTGAAAAGCTCTCTAGTGGTAGGGAAGTTTGAAAAGGGTAGAAGCCATGGGTTTAGGAGAGAAGACGGAAAGGCTGGGGGTGCCTGGGTGACTCAGTCGGTTGAGGGTCCAGCTCTTGATTTTGGCTCAGGTCATAATCTCAGGGTCTCAGTGGGATTGAGCCCTGTATTGGGCTCCGTGCTGAGTATGGAGACTGCTCAAGATTTTCTCTCTCTCTCCCTCTGTCCCTTTACCCCTCACTCGTGTGCACGCACGCATTTTCTCTCTCTCTCTCTCTCTCTCTCTCTCTCTCAAAAAAAATCTTGAAAAAGAAAAGATGCACAGACTATGATAGATGCCTATCTAAGACCCTTGCCTTTGGGGGCACCTGGGTGACTCAGGATGTTAAGCATTCGACTCTTGATTTCAGCTAAGGTCATGATCTCATGGTTCATGGGTACGAGTGCTGAGTCTTCAGTGACTCTTCACTGACAACATGGAGCCTGCTTGGGATTCTCTGTCTCCATTTCTCTCTGCCCCTCCCCCACTTGTGTGTACTCTCTCTTTTAAAAAATTAAAAATAAAAAAAGAACCTTGCTTTTGCAAGGAGAAGAAAGTGGGACAACAATTTTTCTGCCTCTGGTTTTTACTGCCTGCTCTGGTGTATCCTGTTTTTGCTGCCAAGTTAATCTTCACACTGCATAGCTTGCGTTTCCTGTTTCCTATTTGAAAAATCATCTATGGCTCCCTCTGGCCTCCAGGTGATGTGCAGGTTTCCTACTTGTTATTTGAGGCTCCTTAGGAGCCCCTGTGTACCCTTTCAGCCTCTTCTTCTGCTGTTTCCTTATGTAGGTACACAAGACCCTTGAAATGCTTCTGACTAACATTTTTGAAAAAATGTATTTCATTTATTTTGAGAGAGAGAGAGACTGAGAGAACAGTCAGGGCAGGGGTAGGGAGAGAGGGAGAGAGAGAATACCAAATAGGCTCTGCGCTGTCAGCACAGAGCCCAATGTGGGGCTCGAACCTATACACTGTGAAATTATGACCTGAGCTGAAATCAAGATTCGGATGCTTAATCAACCAAGCCACCCAGGTGCCCCTCACATTTTTTTAAAGTAAGCTCCACACCCAGCATGGAGCCCAACATGGGGCTTAAACTCACGACCTGAGATCAAGACCTGAGCTGAGATCAAGAGTTAGATGCCTAACTGACTGAGCCACCCAGGTGCCCCAGGAGCTTTCACATTTTGAACAGAGGTACTATGATTGGTAACTGGGTGAGGGCCTATTCCAAAGCAGGAGCTACAGGGAAAAGCATTGTCTATGGGTGACAACAGTTTCTTTTCACAGTTTGGGCCAAGAACTCTGTTATAAACAGTCTGGCCATACATAGTGAGTGTTCATTTTGGGCCAGGCCCTGTGTCAGGCTCTGGGGTCATAAAGATGATCAAACCCAAGCTCTATTCTGAGGGAGCTCATAGTCTAGTGTGGAAGAAGGATGTGGAGAATTAAAGATTAGTGTGATAAGTGTTGTCCCAGAGGTTGCATACAAGAGCATGGGATTCTATTTAATATGATGTTAGAGGTCCTTGCCATAACAATGAGGCAAGAAAAAGAAATAAAAGACATTAAAATTAGGAAGGAAAAAGTAAAATGGTCTCTGCAAATGCTATCATCTTATGTATAGAAAACCCTAAAAACTTCACCAAAAAACTGTTAAACCTAACAAACGAATTTAGTAAAGTTGCAGGATATAAAATCAGTTGTTTTTCTATACACTAACAGTGAATTATCTGAAAAATAAATTAAAACAATCCCATTTATAATAGCATTAAAAATAACAAAATACTTAGGAATGTCTGTGGTGACATGATGAAATTTCTAGAGGATGTCTGAGGGGCTACCTTAGGCATACTCTGGTGCCTATACTTCTCTTGCCTCACCTCCCAACCCTTTTGTTTTCTAGGTTGGCTGAGGCAGCTGCTGAAGTATGATCTCTTTGTGTCTGTAATCATGAATGAGTCTTCACTGGCGGAAAGTACGGAGGGTGTTGAGGGGCCACCAGGAAAGACCTCACTGCCTTTGGTGCTCAAAAAGGTGCTTGTCTTGTGATTTCTGGTCTCTAGGTTCAATAACAAGGGAACTGGTATGGCTCCTGGGCCTTGTATCACTCCTATCTAAGATTTCTAAGGTGTTTTCTTACTGGCTCAAACAATATGCTGTTAGAGTACTCAAAGTACAGTTGACCCTTGAACAACATGGGGGCTAGGGGCCCTGATTTCCCCTGCAGTTGAAAATTCACATAGAACTTTTGACTCCCCCCCAAATTTAACTATTAATAGTCTGTTGACCAGAACCCTTACCAATAACATAACCAGTCGATTAACACATATTTTGTATATGTATGATATTCTGTATTCTTAAAATAAAATAAGCTAGAGAAAGGAAAATGTTATTAAGAAATTCATAAGAGGTGGCAGACAGCCTCTCCTTTGCTCTCCCTTGTGGTATATTTAATAAGCTTCTATCTCCTTTGGAAAAAAAATTCCTAAGGAGGAGAAAATATTTGGAGTACTGCACTGTATTTATTGAAAAAAATCTGCATGTAAGTGGACCCACGTTGTTCAAGGTTCAACTGTAGGTTTTATTTCAGTTGTGAATATTTATATACACACCTCCCCCTTAACATCTCGGCTGGCTGATAATGGAGAATATATGCAGCAACAGAAAGTAAGCTATCTCAGGTGTTTTAGTGATAAAACTCAAGCTTCTTAGCTTGGTACCTAGAGTCCTCTTTCTCTGGATCCTCCTTATCCCTTTAGCCTTATTAACCTATCTCTTCCACCCCACAATCCAGTGCTCCAGCCATATGTAATTTCTCCCTGGCCCTGCATATGCTAGGACATTCTGTCTTTGTGCCTGTGCATCTGCACTTCTCCTTTGCCTTTAAAGCCTTTCCCCTCTCCTTTGTCTGTTGATCCTTCAAGGCCTATAGGGTTCCTTTGTCTTCTTGGCTCCTTTAGGCAGAATGTGCCCTGTGTCATGGCTTCACTATATTGTGGTTGATCTACTGGGAGCTTCTTTAGGGCAGGACCTGAGTCTGGCTGTATCTCTGCAGTGCTCAGCACAGTGCTTGGCAGAGCTACTTGCCCTCATCTGATAGTGGGGATATCATTGATTGACTAGACTGTAGGACTCCTTCTGCAGGAAAGAGGAGGGGCCCTGGTCAGAAGTGGAAAATGGACAGTTCGGGATAGAAAAGGCGGGTATTAAAAAGCCAGGGTAAACTGCTCCTCCTTATTTCCCTGGGATGCCTCTAGAAAGGTCCATGCAAGGCCTGTGAACTCCGAAGAGCAAGTTCTGTGTCTCTGAATCAGAAAATCTCAGATTGGGTTCTTTTCTGTGTTCATTTTTTTGCTGCCATCCTGAAGTCCATGGTGACATCTGGTTAGAACATTTGATCCCAGGCTCAGCAGGACACAAGGTCTGTGTCCTCACAGTGCACCAAGGCAGCAAAATGGTGGCAGGGACAGAGATTAGACAACACTTCCCTAGGGGGAGAGAGAGGAATCTTGACTTAGGGGCCCTGGCCTCCACTCATGTGGAGACTGTTCTTCTCTTGGCAACTTTGAATTATCAGTGTGTTATTTTACTACAGCAGCCAGCAAGGTTGGAACTAGGGTGAGATGAGTGAGATATTTGCCTTAGGTGTAAAATAAGGGGGTGCTAAAAACCTCAGCAATCAGGATAGTGTTTTAATGCAATGTGTGTGTGTGTGTGTGTGTGTGTGTGTGTGTGTGTGTGTGTGTTTTAAATCTGAGAGAGTGTGAGCCCATGAGCAGGGGAGAGAGCAGAAAAAGAGAAAATCTTAAGCAGGCTCTGTGCTCAGTGCAGAGCCCAATGTGTGGCTTAATCCCATGACCCTGGGATCATGACCTGAGCTGAAATCAGGAGTTGGATGCTCAACCGACTGAGCCACCCAGGCTCAATTTTGTATATATTTATATATTAAAAAAAAAAAAATATATATATATATATATATAGGGTTGCCTGGGTGGCTCAGTCGGTTGAGTGTCCGACTTTGGCTCAGGTCATGATCTCTCGGTTTGTGAGTTTGAGCCCCGCATCAGGCTCTGTGCTGACAGCTCGGAGCCTGGAGCCTGCTTCGGATTCTGTGTCTTGTTCTCTCTCTGCCCCTCCTCTGCTCATGCTCTGTCTCTCTCTGTGTCTCAATAATAAATAAACATTAAAAAAAATTTTTTTTAAATATATATATATAATTAAAATTTTTTTAATGTTTATTCATTTTTGAGAGAAGAGACAGAGACAGAGCATTGAGTGGGAGAGAGGCAGACACAGAGAGAGACACAGAACTCAATGCAGGCTTCAGGCTCCTCGCTGTCAGCACAGAGTCCAAAGTGGGGCTAGAACTCACGAATGGCGAGATCATGACCTGAGCCAAAGTTGGATGCTTAACCTTGACTGAGCCACCCAGGTGCCCTGTATGTATGTATATATATATATATATATATATTTTTTTTTTTAATGTATATTTATTTTTTTTTTTTGAGAGAGAGAGCATGAGCAGAGGAGGGGCAGAGAGAGAGGGAGAGAGAGGATCCGAAGCGGGCTCTGCACTGAGAGCAACAAGCCTGATATGGGGCTCAAACTCACAAACCATGAGATCATGACCTGAGCTGAAGTCAGATACTCAACTGACTGAGCCACCCAGGTGCCCCTGCAATATTTTTTTAAAAATCAAAGTTAATGCAAAAAAAAAAAAAAAAGTTAATTCATAGTGAACAAAATACCAAAATTTTAAATAAAGATAAGATCAACATATATCCTTTTATCTCTGTTCTGGCATATTTGTCAGAGTCTAATGCTATTCCTTCCTGATTTTGGCTGGTAATCAACTTATTCTCCCTTAATTCAGATCCCTAGGAATATATTGTCAATGTTTGTGTCTCTTCTGTTGCAATGTTGATCCATTCATTTAGTCAAATATATACTGAGCACTAATATGAGGTGTTAGTTACTGTGTTAGGCACTGGGAATATCATGGTATGTAAACAGACAAGTTCCTTGCCTTTGCATGGTCTCCTGGGGAAGGCAGGTAATAAACAAGCAAATGAACAAGCAAAGTATTCTAGTTTTGCTATAAAGGAAACAAAGAGGAGATGAGATAGTAGTGAGGAAGGCCAGCTACAGGTTGAGTGGTAGGCAGGGCCTCTCTGAAGGGTTGACACTTGAGCTGATGCTTGAAGATTTAAAGACAGCCAGTGATCAATTATACCTCAATGAGGCTGAAAATAAGTAAATTAAGTAAGTAAGTAAGCTAGTGATATGAAGAGTGGGCAGAAAAGTATGTCAGGCAGAGGGAACAGCAAATAAAGGCTAGAGGAAGAGAGATGCCTGATGTGTTCTAGGAGCAGATGGAGGCCAATGGGATGGATGGTGGGCGGAATGTGATGTGGCCTAAGATGAATTTACACTTGATCTTAGCCAAAAGGCCAAGAAGTGATAGCCTAAGATGAGTCTAGAGATTAAACAGGAAAAATCATGCTAGTCCTGATGGGTCACGGTAAATAATTAGGATCTTTTTAAAGACAGATGTTCATAATTAATTTTGTTTATGATGAAAAATAGGTTTGGAGTGTTTTCTTTCTCAACACAATAAGGAACATGCACTTTAAGCCAAGAATTGTTGTTTTTGCTTAGCAGTTAAATAGCATTTTTCTTTTTTTTTAAAAATTATTTTTTAATGTTTTTTACCTTTGAGAGAGAGAGAGAGAGAGCGAGAGAGAGAGAGAGCATGAATGGGGAAGGGGCAGAGAGAGAGACACACACACACACACATAGAATCTGAAGCAGGCTCCAGGCTCTGAGCTGTCAGCTTTGAGATCATGACCTGAGCTGAAGTTGGACGCCTAACTGACTGAAGTCCTAATATCATTAGGAACTCCCAGGTGCTCCTAAATATCATTTTTTTAAAGATAAGTTTTGTTTTGTTTTGTTTTGTTTTTACATTTTAACAGCTCTGAAATTGGGAGACATTTTACCATCAGTGCTGTGTTATAGCTTAATAATAGCTCTTTTACTCTTAGTGGTATATAAAATAATGGTTTACCTTACATCAGTAGCATTTTAAGATACGTGTCATTTCCTATATAAAATAGAAGATAAAGATTAATGCTGTATAGAAACCCCTTTGCATACTAATAGAAAGGCTGATCATGTGTCCATATTCAAGCCTGACATAACTGAGATGGGTTTAAGCTTGCAGTCCTCAGATGCCTCTCTACCAGATATGAATGTGACTTGGTCGTTTTCCTTTGCAGCTCTAAAACCAGGCACACCCTCCTTTGTGGCTCATGATATATGTTCTACTCATCATTTTCCCCTAGAATTCCAGTTTCTCCTACACTTAAAATCTGGGAGCACCTGGCTGGCTTAGTCAGAGGAGCATGTGATCTTGATCTCGGGGTCTTGAGTTTGAGCCCCAGGTGGCGTATAGAGACTACTTAATAAATAAAACTTAAAAGAAATATGTAGTTGCAATTAACCCTTTCCTTGATTTCTGAAAGTGCTATAGGACTTCTGATAGCTATGGTGTCCAGTAGGACTTTGGAAATTCATTGAAATGTTTTGAGTAGTGGAATAATCTGATCTAAAATTTGATGGAGGAGGCATCTCTGTTGTAGGAGGATGCCTAAATTTGGATGTGGCTGACATAAGTTTCTGCCTTACCTTTTCCACTTACTAGCTATGTGGCCTGGAATAAGTGACTTAGCCTCCATGAGCTTTAATTCCTTCCTCTGTGTGTTGAGAGTCTCCAAGACCACCCCCAGGTTCAATGATTCACTAGGAGGGCTCACAGGATTCAGTAAATAGTCATACTCATGCCTCTTATTTATTACAGTGAAAGAATACAAAGCAAAATTGGCAAAGAGAAAAGCTGTGTGGGGTGAAATCTGGGGGACAACCAGGCACAAGCTTTTAAGAGTCCTCTCTCCGTGGAGTCAGACAAAGATGCACTTTATTCCTTCAGCAATCAACTGTGGCAACACATGTGATTTGTTGCCTGGCAGAGAAGCTTATTAGAGTTCCAGTGCCCAAGATTTTTACTGGGGGCAGACTGATCATGTAGGCATCCTCTGCCTAGTACAACCAAAGTTGTACAGACTCCCAGGAGGAAAAGCAGGTATTCAGCATAAACTACATTGTTTGTACAAATAGTTTAGTCACAGAGAGTCAATATTAATGGTTCAGGGAGTGGTGGGAGCCCTCCTAAAATCCAACTTCCCAAACCCAGTCAGTGTTCAACCTTATAGACAGGCCTTTCTAAGGGTAACAGTCTCAGGCCTGCTATGTTGGTTCCTTTCAGCACACCCTGTAGAGTGAGGCTCATGGTAGAACTTTCCCCTGGTATGTTTCAGGCTTGTTGCAAGCATCAAAACCAGATGAGGGCTGTGAAAGTACTTCTGTTAATGAAGGCCCAAACCCTTCCTGGTGACAGTTTTAGTGTCCTTTGAGTGCCATTGTGTTCTTTTGTTCTGTTTCTCACCTACTGTTCTTCAGGCAGACTCCTTTCCATAATCTAGAATTGCTCTCCCTGAGTACCATCCTTGTGCCTGATGCCATCTAGTGCAGGAGGGATTCAGAGAGGAATTGGGCTCTTGCCCTGTGGCACTCAGGCTGCTACCCTCTACCTGTCAGTGGTGTGACTGCAGCACTTTTTGCTGCCTGTTTCTCCAGCTTCTCCTCTCTAGAGATGAGACTCTGCAGGTGGCCAGTGCCCACTGTATAACTGCGGTGCTGGTCCACTCCCCAGCGAAGCATGCCCCAGCCTTCATCCATGCCGACATCCCAGGTAGGGAGCTCCATCTAATCTCCTCTGAGGGCCCTGGGGTTCTGACTGGAGACCCTTGAGTCACACAGCGGTAGCTGTGCTACTGGGGTTCTTTGATAATACATTCTGGAGGGATGGGCTGGTGGCAGGCTCAGTTGTACAGGACAGACTCTAGGAAGTAGGCCTCATAAAGTGAATCCTCTTGCTATGCACCTCTTAGATGACCTTGAGCCATTTGTTACTGATCTTTGTCATTTATTTGACCATCTAGGAAAAAGCACCTAGTGTGAGGTGGTGGAAAGACCTGTGGACAGGAAAGCAAAGGGAACTAATGTTTCTTGAGGGCTTGTCATGACCAGGAAATATGCCCTGAGGTGTACTGTAAGTGCTGCCACGTTTAGGTTCTCATCTCTGCTGTTTTATGGATAAGGAAATTGAGGATCAGAGAAGGGAAATGACTGGTGTAAATTTATAAGGCTAGTCACTGACAGAGAAGGGATATGAAATCAAGCCTCTCTGGCTTTAAAAACTTTTCTCTGCATCCTGCTATTACCCATCCTGAATTCCAGTCCCACCTCTACCACTAACAGTACCTCTCTCTGGGTCTCAGTTACCTCATCTTTTAAAAAGATGAGGTTAGATCCTAACCCTGAGGTTATTTTCCAGGCTTATCTGTGAATTCATGATCATGTCTCATGGAGAGGGTGTGTAAAGAGATGAAGTAATAGGTGTGAGATGCTGAACGAATCCATGGCCCTAGCTTTAGTTAATGGATCGTGATCACGCAATGGTCATCCATTGTTTTCTCCCCTCTTCCGGCCAGAGTTCCTCTTTGAGCACCTTTCCTCTTCCAGCGAAGTGCTCGTCTGGTTCAGCTATAACTGCTTGATACTTCTGGCGGAAGAGCCCCTCTTCTTTTCCAAGTGCCACACGGTGTATGGTGAGTGATGTGAGTCCTCCATGAGCTCTGGGTAGGGTGGTCAGCACTTTGAAATTGGGTAGTAGTGAAAATGATGGGGGGCTAGCCTATACCTTGGAGGGATGGCTGGGTCTGGTCATCTCTATTAGCCCAAACTCATTACCAGATTCCATATGGAAGCAATGATATCCAGACAGTTCCCCTCACAGATTGACAGAAGTATCTATGTTTGGCGAGAAAAAGGCACTCCTATTAGCTGCCGAATGAATTCCAATTGTACCTTAAGAACAACTTTACTCAGCCTTGGATTCAGTCCTTTTCTGTCCATCTAGTTAATCCCTCAGTTTTGCTGATTCAGCCTTTCAAGTTTTCTTGAAACTGTCCCTTCCTTTTCCTTCTTGGTGATACCTTCTTTGTCAGAGACTTTTTTTTTTTTTTAATGTGTATTTATTTTTGAGAGACAGAGAGACAGAGAACAAGTTGGGGAAGGGCAGAGAGAGAGAGGGAGATACAGAATCCGAAGCAGGCTCCAGGCTCTGAGCTGTCAGCACAGAGCCCAACCCGGGACTCGAACCTGTGAAATGTGAAATTATGACCTGAGCGGAAGTTAGACATTTAACCAACTGAGCCACCCAGGCGCCCCTTGTCTGGGACTTTTTATATCCTGTCTGGATTTTTAGGCAGGGCGCATTCAGTCATTCATTTTATATTCTGTGCTCCTGTTCTATTCCAGGCACCAGGCTAGGACCTAGAGATTTAGGGATACATATAATGTGGTCCCTGTTCTCTGGAAGGGGAGAGAGATATAAACAAGCTGATTAGGGCTCTGCTAGAGGAAAATACAGGGGATATGGGAGCTCAGTGGAGGCCCACAGCTCTGACTTGACTTTTGAGAAAGAATAGGAGTGTGTCTAGTAGAAAAGGCACAACTTGGTCAGTAGACGTTCACTGAATACCTCGAGTACCAGGGCCTGTGCTATGGCTTGTGCTGGGTTTCAGGGAGACAGAGATGAATCAGATAAGGGCCCGCCCTCAAAGATCTCACAGTCCCATCCCATCAGTTCAACCTTGTCAGGGCCTCTCCATGAGGGGTCACCAGCAAAAATGTGCTACCCAGAACCTCTTACTTCTCCTGGGCAGGCATTGAAGAAACTACCAACTACTGATCCTTGGCCTCTGCCATGTCATTTTGAAATAGGGATTGAGTCAGTGGTGAGGAGCCTACAGGGAAGCCTGCGGATGAACAACACAGAGCTACATAAGGAGGGCCTGCTGCTTTTTGCTGAGATCCTCACTCGGTGAGCAAAGTGATGTGAAATCGACCTGTAGGAGCCAGACTGGAGAAGGAAAGAAGGTGGAGTCAGTGATAGGCATTCACTTACTCATTGCTCATTTACCATTTCTTAGGCAGCCAGAGGAGATCAAACTGTTCACAAGCTCAACCATGTGTAGAGATGCTGGCCGTGCCCTCCAAGAGGCAGTAAATAGCCCTGTGCTGGAAGTGGCTGCTGAGGCAGTGAAGGCCATTTCTGCCTTTCTGAGGTGAGAGACTCAGGTGGGCTGAACTTTCTACCTCTGCATGTCCCCCAGGCCAGGTCAAGTCAGGGAAGCTTCTGGGAGGTACTTGTCCTTTGGGTCAGGGAATCAATCAATCTTCCCTTCCTTCCTTCCTTCCTTCCTTCCTTCCTATTTATTTATTTATTTCAATAATATATATATATATATTATATGTATATGTATATATATATATTATATGTATATGTATATATATATATATTTTTTCCAGGAATAGACTTTAGTGATTCATCACTTACGTTTAACACCCAGTGCTCTTCCCAACCAGTGTCCCCCTTAATGCCCCTGACCCCTTTAGCGCTTCCCCCCACCTAACACCCCACCAGCAACCTTCAGTTTGTTCTCTGTATTTAGGAGTCTGTTATGGTTTGTCTCCCTCTCTGTTTTTATATTATTTTTACTTCCCTTCCTATATATTCATCTATTATGTATCTTAAATCCCACATATGAGTGAAATCATATGATATTTATCTTCTTCTGACTGACTTATTTCACTTAGCATAATACACTCTAGTTCCATCCACGTTGTTGCAAATGGCAAGATTTCATTTTTTTTCATCGCTGAGTAATATTCCATTAAATATATATACCACATCTTTTTTATCCATTCATCAGTTGATGGACATTTGGGCTCTTTCCATACTTTGGCTATTGTTGATAGTGCTGCTATAAACATTGGGGTGCATGTGCCCCTTCGAATCAGCATTTTTGTGTCCTTTGAATAATTATCTAGTAGTGCAGTTGCTGGGTTGTAGGATAGTTCTATTTTTAACTTTTTGAGGAACCTCCATACTTTTTTCCAGTGTGGCTGCACCAGTTTGCATTCCCACAAGCAGTGCAAAAGGGTTCCCCTTTCTCCGCATTCTTGCCAACATCTGTTGTTGCCTGAGTTGTTAATTTTAACCATTCTGACAGGTGTGAGTTGGTATCTCATTGTAGTTTTGATTTGTATTTCCCTGATGATGGATGATGTTGACCATTTTTTCATGTGTCTGTTAGCCTTCTGGATGTCTTCTTTGGAAAAGTATCCATTCATGTCTTTTGCCCATTTCACTAGTTTTTTTTTTTTTTTTGGGGGGGGGGTGTTGAGTTTGATAAGTTCTTTATCTTATATGTCATTTGCAAATATCTTCTCCCATTCCATCGGTTGCCTTTTAGTTTTGCTGATTGTTTCCTTTGCTGTGCAGAAGCTTTTTATCTTGATGAGGTCCCAATAGTTCACTTTTGCTTTTGTTTCCCTTGTCTCCGGAGACATGTCAAGTAAGAAGTTGCTGTGGCCGAGGTCAGAGGTTGTTGCCTGTTCTCTGCTCTAGGATTTTGATGGCTTCCTGTCTTACGTTTAGGTCTTTCATACATCTTGAGTTTATTTTGTGTATGGTGTAAGAAAGTGGTTCCAGGTTCATTCTTTTGCATGTTGCTGTCCAGTTTCCCAGCACCATTTGCTGAAGAGGCTTTTTTCCTTGGATATTCTTTCCTGCTTTGTCAAAGTAGTTGGCCATATGTTTGTGGGTCGATTTCTGGGTTCTCTATTCTGTTCCATTGATTTATGTGTCTGTTTTTGTGCCAGTACCATACTGTCTTGATTACAGCTTTGTAGTATAACTTGAAGTCTGGAATTGTGATGCCTCCTGCTTTGGTTTTCTTTTTCAAGATTGCTTTGGCTATTCGGGGTCTTTTCTGGTTCCATACAAATTTTAGGATTGTTTTTTCTGGCTCTGTGAAGAATGCTGGTGTTATTTTGATAGGGATTGCATTGAATATGTAGATTGCTTTGGGTAGTGTTGACATTTTAACAATATTTGTTCTTCCAATCCATGAGCATGGAATGTTTTTCCATTTTTTTGTGTGTCATCTTCAGTTTCTTTAATAAGCTTTCTATAGTTTTTAGTATATATGTTTTTCACATCTTTGGTTAGGTTTATTCCTAGGTATTTTATGGTTTTTGGTGCAAGGGAAATTTTCATGAATTTTTTCTTTCCAGTACGTTATTTACTCTGTACTCTCTTTCTGGAACTGCCATTCCAATGTTGGACATTCTGGATGGGTCCTTTAATTTTCTTTGTTTTCTGAAAGCTTTTCTTTTTTTTTTTTTTTTTCATTATGCACTAGTTTCTGGGAAATTTTATTGACTTTATGTTTCTTGAAATTTTTTTTAATGTTTATTTTTGAAAAAGTGAGAGAAAGCGTGAGCGGGGGAGGAGCAGAGAGAGAGATGCACACACAGAATCTGAAGCAGGCTCCAGGCTCTAAGCTGTCAGCCCAGAGCCTGATGCAGGGCTCGAACTCACGAGCTGTGAGATCATGACCTGAGCTGAAGTCAGACACTCAACTGACTGAGCCACCCAGGTGCCCCAATTGACTTTATCTTTCATCCCTTCATTTGTGTGTTTTATTTCTGCTTTCATATTTAATTTGGAAGAGTTCTTTCCAATTCTCTGCATTTTTTTAACTTTTAAAAATGTTTATTTATTTATTTTGAGAGAAAGAGAGCATATGAGTGAGGGAGGGTCAGAGAGAGAGGAAGAGAGAGAGAATCCCAAGCAGACGTCGTGCTGTCAGCACAGAGCCTGATGTGGTGTTTGGACCCACAAACCATGAGGTCATGATCTGAGCTGAAATCAAGATCAGATGCTTAACCAACTGAGCCACCCAGGTACCCCTTAATTTTTTTTTAAGTAAGCTCTATGCCCAATGTGGGGTTTGAACTCATGACCCTGAGATCAAGAATCTCATACCCCACTGAGCCAGCCAGACACCCCATCTGCATGTCTTTACATAGCATTTTATTCTATTTATTTCATGGATGTAATTTTTTAAAACTTTTAGTCAAGATTTTTCTCCTACTTCCTTTCTACTAATTGTTATTTTTGCCTAAAATGTTCTTTCCGAAAATCTTTGCATGAGTGGCTTCTTCCCATTATCATTCAGGTCGCATTCAGAGCCTCCTTCCCTAACTAATCCATTAGGTTGTTATATAGCACCTATCAAACACTTGATGTTCTTGTTTATTCTTTTGTGTTGTGTCTCTCCTTATTATAATAATAATCTCCAGAAGATCAGGGACCATGTCAGTTTGTTTACTACTATAAGCCTCATTTCTGGAAGATAGTATATAAATGAAGGATGTCAAAATAGATGGTAAGACTAAGAGATCTTAGGGTCAGGATGGAAATTATAACTTAGAAAGATGCTGGATATCTTGAAAAAAAGTAATGGAGGAAACTTGAATAAATTCTGCTTCCATGTTTTCCCTTCTAAAACTCTAACAAAGTAATATATTCAAATAATAAAAAATAAAATATACAGGTATATAATGGAAAAGAACAGTCTCCTGTCCCCACTTCCTAAAGGAAACTAACTTTAATTCATTTTGGTTTTAATTCTGGTGATTATCTCCCTACATCTAAACAATATGCTTATAATGGTGCTACTTTGTCAATTTAGGACATTATTCATTGAATCACCAGTAAGAAAGACCAAGATTTAGTTCATGTTATTTTGTCTTCTCTACATTTCCTTGGCATTTTTGCCAACATAATATTTTATGTTTTCAAACCTTTAAATAGTATACTTAAAACTTGTATTTCTTGGGGCGCCTGGGTGGCGCAGTCGGTTAAGCGTCCGACTTCAACCAGGTCACGATCTTGTGGTCCGTGAGTTTGAGTCCCGCGTCGGGCTCTGGGCTGATGGCTCAGAGCCTGGAGCCTGTTTCCGATTCTGTGTCTCCCTCTCTCTCTGCCCCTCCCCCATTCATGCTCTGTCTCTCTCTGTCCCAAAAATAAATAAACATTGGAAAAAAAAATTAAAAAACAAAAAACAAAAAAAAACCTTGTATTTCTTGTTCCCTCAACTTGAAGAGCTTTCTCTTGACTCCCCACTTGGTTAGCTGAGTATATTAGCGTACAACTTTTCCTTTCTCCTCTCCTCTCTACCTTCTACTTCTCAATGTCAGCCAGCTGTACCTTTAATTTTACATGGTAAAGGTTAATATTTATAGTCTCTTTGTGACTATATTGAAGTCTTTGTGATTTGACTCTAGGTTCGTTCTAAAAATGGAAGCAAAAAATAACATTTATATTACAATGACTTCAGTCTGTCTCTTTTTCCCCTTTGTCCTTTCCTGGATTTGAATCTCTAAATCTGGGGCATGAATCTCAGTGAGGGTGAGATGAGAAACCAACAGAGTAACAAAGGTACAGAATAAGAGCAGTGTCAGTTAGAGGTGTTCATGCAGAACTGGAGGTCTCCCAGGAGGCTAGTGTTATAGGGGACTGGTAGCTCCTTTCAGGCAGGAGGTGGATGATGAGAGAGATTTAGATTTGTGGAAGGACCATGTGGGGGGGGGGGAAGTATAGGGATTACTTAGGGTACAGTAGCTAGTCTAGCTAGCAGGTTGTGTGAAGGGAGTAGTGCGTGAAGAAGCTGGGAAAGCTGAGTAGGTCAGAATTGTGGAGAGTGCTAGGTAGGAGGCGGTTATTAATCCTAAGATGATTTTACTTTTCATGTTAGTTTCCTAGAAGGTTTACTGAGGTGTTCCCTCTGAGGGAGAGTGTGGTTCAGTGGGTCTCTGGGAAGCACAACTGGAAGGAGGAATGAGGAGGGAGAATTGCTGAAAAGAATTTAAAGATGGCGGAACTAGGGATTGACAATCAGTGTAGGGTAGAAGCTTAGAGCTCCTAGAAGTGAAGAAAAAAAGGGAAATCAAGCCTTAACTGTATGCAGTGAACCGAGTGCCTGTTAGAAAGCCCAACAGATTACTGTCAGTGTTCAAAAAAGGGCCACGGCTGAAGGTTAACATAGGTTTCTCCTGAGTTACCGTGCTGGTTTGAATAGCACCCCTCTAAAATTCATGCTCACCCATAACCTCTGAATGTGACCTTATTTGGGAATAGGGCCTTTGATTGAATTAAAATGAGGTCACGCAGTACGGGCTCCTAAATCCAAAGACTGGTGCCCTTATAAGGAGAGGGAGATTCGGACATATAGTAAGAGTCACACACAGAGGGAAGGTACCCATGTGAAGAAGACATAGAAATGTGACTTCGGCTGTGAGCCAAAGGATGACAAAGATTGCTGACAACCATCAGCAGCTGAGGGGGCAAGGCAGGATTCTTCCCTGGAGCCCTTAGAGGGAACCGACGCCTTGATTTCGGACTTCTGGTCCCTAGAACTATGAGAGCACAAGTTTCTGTTGTTTTAAGCCATGTAGTTCGTGGCAATTTGTTACAGCATCCCTAGGCAACAAATGCAGCTACCTTATACCCTGTCAAGTAGTCATTCATTCATTTAACATCTTTTTAAAAATTTATCATCAGTTTATAATGCATCTAGCTCTGTTTAGGTAGCTGGACTCTGGCCTCTTAGAGCTTACAATTAGACTAGTCAATGACTCTTGCCTTCCTGAATCTATGGAATATGAAGGCTCAAATGGACCCTAAGTGTTACTTTCTATATTTATCCCATACTCACAATGATTGAATCTCCAAAAGTAGTTTCTAGTTTTTGCTTATAGTTTCTAAGAATGGGGAGTCACTCCTCCTAGATTTTCCCCTTTACCTGTATAGAGTTTGACTCTTAGAACGTTCTTCCCTATTCTGAAATAAAGTCTGAGTCCTGATAACATTTACCTGTTGATTGTGGTTTTCCTTATCAAGGTAACAGAGCAAATTTGATCTCTCTTCTCCAAGAGAGCTTATCACTAAGTTGAGGACAGTGGCCATATACATCTCTTGATGCACCTTCAGTTCTAGATAATACTTCTTCACCAGGAGGTTCTTCTCTGTGAGAAAACCCTGTCTACTTAATAACAACAGTAATAGTCATAGCTGCCATTTATAAGGGCTTACTATCTATTAAGCATCATTCTAAGTGCTTTATCTAATTTGATCCTTAAAATAATTTTATGAGGAAAGTACTATGATCTCTCATTTAATAGATGAGAAAACTGAGGGTTAGGGAGGATGAGGAATCTGCACAAAGTCATGCAGCTAGACAAGTGTTGGAACAAGTATTTTTATCAGATCAAATCCTGGACCCATCACACTGCCCCCCGCCCCCTTGCCTGAGAACCTGAGGGTATCTTGGACTACCTTTACCTTACCCTAAGCCTGCTTTTGTCTCTCTGGCTGCAGGAAGGACCACCAGAGTGCTCTCCCTGTGCAGTATAGGGAACTGCGGGCCTTGCTTGAAGCCATGCTGAACCGGTGTGCAGATTTTTCCCAGACTCCACTGAACAGGAGGCCCCTGGTCAGTACACTGCATGCAGCTTGTTCCTTCTGAAGATCATGCTGTAATGTGTTTTAAGAAGATAATTGCCTTACCTTTTTATGACTCTTTGTAGCTTTTTCTCATGCACACATATCTATAATGAGATTTTTTTTTCCCTCACTGAAGAGCTTTAAAGCTTAATAACTGCTATCCTCGTTTTTAAATATTTGGAAACTGAAGCCACAGGATTAAATAATTTTTCTCTAAGGTCCAAAATTAGCAAGTACCTGAATTTAGATAGTAAATCCCAGGGTATTTGTACCCAAACCTACTACACTATACCACTTTGTTTTTTATATCATCCAAGCAGTTATGGTAAACGTGCTCACAAAATTATTTAAGGATGGATTCACTAGAATCTTAGAAAGAATCTGACTGATATGCAATGTATTGCAGTTATTGGCTTTTAATGGTTCATGGACTGAACATAGCAGAAAGGATACAGTTAATGTGAATGCTGGTTATGTCTTTCAAAATTAACTTTGAAAACTAAGCTTTGCATACGTGATGGGGTGGGAGTTTCATGTGTGTTGGAGCAACTGATATGGGTATTATAGCCACTTAGACTAATGTCCAACAGCCTGTGACAGCTTTTATATATATAAAATATATATATAAATATATATATAATAGAATATATGTATAATAGAATATGTGTGTGTGTGTGTGTGTGTGTGTGTGTGTGTGTGTATATACATAAAATAGAACAAGAGCCAGTCCTGTGGTTCACAGGGGGACAGATGGTTAATTTTCCCTCTTCTACCATTTTTAAAAGAGCTATTAGGTGACTAGATTTGTGAGGATATAATCAAGATGCCCTGGAAAGTGTTAGGTGTGTGGAAATGCCAGACTCCGGTGTGAGAGGAAGAGGTCTATAGTCCTCTAAGCACAGATTGAGACACAGAGTAGGTACTTGACTAACAGTGCCCACCTCTCCTTCTCACCTCAGGGCCATGCCTCCAGTAGAGATTCGAACAAGGCCATTCTGCGAAGGGGAAAGTTCCTCCTGAACACTCTGGAGGGATTTAGAAATGCCTGCAGGTGAGGGACCCTCTGTGGTCTGAGGCAGTATTATAGAGGGTGGGAGTGGAAAAGAGTCAGATGAAGGATGAAATTCTAGAAGCAACACTTGATTTCTGATGCTTTGCTGCATAGTGAGAGGACTTTGGCTGGGGCAGAGGTTGGAGATGTGTGTATGTGGAGGGGTGTGTAGAGGTGATTTGAGGAAGAGGAGCAGGAGTAGGAGACTTCTAAAGATTCCCTCCTGGTGAAGTTTTTGTTACTATACAATGAGTCTCCTTGTACGTGAGACTCATGAATGTGTCTCATTTGGCTTTGTTCTTCTTCCCAAATAACGAAGCCCTATAGGTGTTTGCTAAATGCCGGTTGGACTAATTTAGTTCATATTAACAAAATTTGTCATATCTACTCTATGTCAGGCCTGTGGCTAGACAGTGGGAGTAGAAAGATAAATCAGATTGCCCTCTGGCCACAAGGACCTCACGGTGTCGTGGGGAAGAGGCAGTTTTGCATATATATATATATATATATATATATATATATATATATATATATGGAATTCATTAGGGTGTCACAATGTGGGGAAGGCATTCCTGGTAGAGAGAGCAGCATATATAAAGGGAAAGAGATATAAAACAGCAAGTAGCATGGTATGTTCAGGGAAGTACATGTGATAAGGTAGAAGAATCATGTATTATGAGAGAGGGGGTGGGGAGCACAAAACTGGAGAGGCATCCAAGGACCAGGTCCTCCCTCATTGAGTCCTCTTAAATTTTCTCCAGATCTGCTGATGGGGATACTTTCCCTGGACCCTGAGCTCAGGCGTCCCTCTGAGAGGATGCTTCTAACCTTTATGTTGTATAGGTAGTATGGATATGCTCACACATTGATTTCTTAGGTTGGCTATGGAATTCCAGAGTGAGCCTTCAGCCCACGAGAATCCATTCACAGCTCCTGGAGCCGAGAAGGAAGACACTTTGGAGGCCTTCTCAGAATTTCTTCTCAGTGCCTGTGACTCCCTTTGTATCCCCATGGTGATGGTGGGTTCCTCTGGGACACACATAGCATGAAGTTTGTAGAGGAGAATGTGAGATTGAGCCAAGCTGAGAGACATAGGCAGCGAGTACTCAACCAGACCTTTGGAGGGTCTCGGTAGTACTGTTTCTCAGCCAGTTTTCCTTTTCTTAAAAAAAAAGAAAACAAAGCGTGGGGCACCTGGCTGTCTCATTTAGTGGAGAGTGTGATTCTTGGTCTTGGGGTTATGGGTTTGAGCCCCCCATTGGGTGTAGTGATTACTTAAAAATTTTTTTTAAATCTTAACCGCCCCCCACCAAAAACCCAAGATGTAGTGTTTCATTGTAAACCAACAGATGCCTCTTAAGTAAAAGTATAAAGCAGTAACAATAAAATAAATAGGTAGTGTTTATGGAGTGATAAATGCTTCGTATTCATTACCTAATTTGATCATCCCAATGACTGTGTGAGATGGGTGCTATAATATCCCCAAGTGAAAGATGAAGTTGTCTTGTTACAACAGTTGCAAAGCAAGTGCACAACAGTGCTGAGATTTGAACCCATGCATTCTTATGATTAGTAAAGAGCAGTGGTGAATGTCTGATTTAGGCCTCACTAAAGAACCCATATGTATTCTGTAAAATGAGATTTGGCCATTCTGAAGAGAGACCTGGTCCTAAAGAGCTTCGTTTTGAGCTGACTTGAGATAGTGGTGGTAGGAAGATCTGGATCCGGAGCTGCTGACTGCTCTGATGACTTTGGATGAGTCGTCTCCTCTTTGAGGTTTGGTCATCCTGTGAACCTGTGAGAGGTCCCTTTTAGTCAGGGCACCTCCAAATACCTACTGGGAACAGTAGGTGGCAGCAGGGAGGCATCCTCTGGTTCTGGGGACAGAGAACCTCTTTGAAGAAGCCTTTGAGCCAGCATGCCAGGGTCTTCAGGTGGGTAACTGTCAGAAGCCATGGGCTGCGTGCATGCTCTGATTGGTACTCAGGAGCAGTAACACTTGGGCAGTTCACATTAGTTTCCTCATCTGCTCTGCCTTCTTCCTAGACTTAGGAAGCGTTAAGAGTCAGATCTAGAACTAGAGGATAGAATTATTTTATTCTTGCTTTCTACTTTCCCATATTTTACACATTTCTTTAATGAGCATTATTACCTTTCTAATTAAAATTTTTTTTGGTTTAAAAACCAAAGGGAATGAGGCGCCTGAGTGGCTCTGTCAGTTAGGTGTCTGACTCTTGATTTCAGCCTAGGTCCTGATCTCATAGTCATAAATTCAAGCCCTGTGTTGGACTCCATGCTGGGCATGAAGCCTACTTAAAAATAAATAAATAAAAGGAAAGATATCTATAAGAATCATGTCTCTGATATCCAAGCTTTTACAGGTAGGGAAATGAGACACCAAGAGGGGAGGGGGTGGCTGACCCACGGGCACACAGCAACTTTGTGTAGAGCTTGGTCTTGAATCCAGGTTTCTCTACTCTTAATCCAGAGCTCTGTCTGCTACATCAGGCTGCCTCATGACTGACTGTTCAAAGATCCCATGAAAAATAAATGTGAAGACAGTTTGTAAAGTATATGATTATTACTAAATGGCTATAGTCATAGGAACTTGAGTGTTATTGTGCATTATAGCTTAAAAAGTACTTTTTACACATCAGATTTCATTTGTTTCCAGGAGGTAGGCCATGTTTTATTCTTTTTGGTACAGAGGCCCAGAAAGGTAATATGTCTTACACAACTTATTAAGTGGTGGGTATAACTCTTGGATGCAAGCTTGTGACTTCAGGTTCCCTAGCTCTTCTTGTGCCCTTCAAGTGAAAGGGGTTGGTCTGTTGTTGCTTGATTTGATGCCAGTTTTGCCAATGCTTTCTTCTTCAGAGGCTCAGTCCCGGTGGGCTGTGTTCTCCCTCTTGGTTCTTTGCAGAGGCACTCAGAGCAGGCCACCCACCCAAACTTGATGGAAGTTTTCCTCTCGATTCTACACAGTCTCTTTGTCATCGTTCCCCACATGAAGGAGAAATTCTCCAAGAAGCTCGGTAGGCAAGTATGGAAGTTGGGAGGGAGGCAGGTGCTTATGCTCAAAGAGAGCATAACCTGTGGGCAGGAGGTTTACATAATCACTCAGAATCAATATCTGCACTCTTTCCAGTGTTCAGTGAGAGGGAATACCATTCAACAATCAAAGGTACTAAAAATTAAGTTTTCAAATTTATTGATACCTCTCTCAGAATATCAAGGAGGTTCCAGTTCAGAGTCCACAACATGCATCTTTCCGCATTGCCCTCATCCTTCACATTCCCTCAGACCTCACAGGATGTTCAGCATCTCTGACTCCTGAGTACTAAATGTCAGAAGTACCCCCAGTTACTGTGACACCTGGAAAACGTCCCCACGTACTTCCACATGCCTTCTGGGGGAGTGGTGGCACTCTGTGAAAGCTGCTGTCTGTGCGCTGAAGTGCCTTCCGGAAACTGAACCCCAGTGGGCTGTTGACTCCCTTGGCCTTCTCCAGGCCTTCTTGAATCTATTTATTTTCTTCTCTGACTAGCCATTTTGCCTCCTCAAGTGTAAACCTTCCTTTCTCACTTGTCCTGTTGTCACACTATAAATACTTCACCATGTAGAATAAGCCTAGGAGTCAGAGTCAGAGTCTCCTTTATTTTCCTTAGAAAGTAGGAGTGATGGTGAAAATGGGAAGGGAAAATAGCCAAAAACAGAAAAGGGAGGAGAGAGAAATATAGTAATAATGATAACTAATACTTATGACACTCTTATTATTGTCAGATACTGTTTTAAGTGCCTTACATGTATTAATTCATTTAGTTCTCATAAAAACCCAAGGGAGTATGTACTATGATTATCTTCATTCTATGGAGAAGCATACTGAAGCTCAGAGAGGTTGAATAACTTGCCCAGGGTCACACTGGAAGTGGTGTGCCCAGGATTCAAATTCAGAGAATGTGGCTCTGGAGCCTGATTTTTTCTGCATCTCGATGGTATGCTTGCGTCTTATCATTGCCATTTAATGTCTTCTTTTATTCCTATCACATAGTAGGCAGTGGAAAATCTACCACAAAGGAGTAGCCAGGACTCAGTCATGCAGGGCTTTGTTGGCCATGTGAGGAATCTGGACTTTATCCTAGGAGTTTTGAGTCTAAAAGAAGGCGAGTTATAGGCTCAGCTTTCTGATTTAGAAAGATCCTTTTTGGATCAGTGTGGACCATGAGTGAGAGGGAGGCAAGACTACAGACAATAGTTTAACCTCTTGCATTAACTCAGGTTGTGATAGGAACTAAACGAAGTGTTGGGAGTGGGTGCAGCAGTTGGATGTGGGGCAGGAGAGAGAGGGAACAGCTCAGGGTAATGCCTTGGGTTTTGGCTGCCATCTAGGTGGATGGTGGTGATTTTTATCAAGAGAAGGCTCACCATAGGAGGATCTGATTTGGAAAGGCAGTAGAGGATGTGATCGGTTTGGGTCAGGATGAGCGTGAGATGCCTGTGAGACGTCCCAGCAGAGAGGTTAGGTAGGTGATTGACCGTGACTGAAGTCAGGAGAAAGATCTGGTCTTTAGATACAGATATGCAAGTCTTCAGTATCTAGCCTTTCATTAACTCAACAAATACTGATTGGGCACTTACTTCATGAAAGGCGCCGTCCTGGGGCTGAGGATGCAGCAGTGAACAAAATAGAACCCTGTCCTTGTGGGGCCAACTGTCTAGTGGGAAGCAGCTGAAATCCTTCAAGGGAGTGTGTAAAATGAGATGATTAGAGGGAACCAGGACAGAATCAAGGGCAACATTTTAATGGCCACGAGAAGGAGGAAACACTAAAGGACACTGGTAAGGGACAGTTGGAGAAGTAGGGAGAAAACCAGAAGCGTATGACATTAGAAAAGCCAAGCAAGAGAGTTTTGTAGATTTGGGAGTGGTTGATGTGTCAAATGCATCCCAGAGGTCAAGGAAGATGAGGACTGAAATATGTTCATTGGATTTGGCATCATGGAGGCTGTTGGTGACCTTGGCCAGAGCAGTTTCTGAGACATAGTTGGGGTGGATGCCAGACTGTAGTAAACTGAAGAGTGAATGCAAGGTGAGGCAGTAGAGACAGGATAGACATCTCTTTGGGTAAGTTTGGTATGAGAGGAGGTGAGAAATGGGGGTATAATTGGAAGGGAACATGAAATTAGAGTTTTTTTTTACCCTCCAACACTAGAAACACTTATTCTGATTAGTAGCTGATAGAAAGGAGCAATAGAGACCTCCTGCTCCTCAGTAGAGCAAGGTCCTTGGAAAGAAGAAGGGGGCTGGATCCAGAGCTGGGGTGATGAGGGGCATGCCTTTTGCAATTGCCTCACAATTTGATTTGGGATATTGAGGGAGTTTCTGATTAATAGTCTAGGTCATCCTGGGGAGGTCCCTTGTCACAGCTCAGAGAGATCTTTGTTCTGTCCAGGCAAAGAACAGAAGACAGGAAACCCTTAGGAAGCTGAAGCTATTTCTCATAGAAAGTGGAAGTGGGAGCTTCTAGGAGAGAGTGAGAGGCTGTGTGGAAGAGGGGGAAAAAGCAGGACCTTTGTCATTAGCTCTTGTGGGTTGAGATTCTTACCCCCTCCTTACTTATTGACATTGGACAAATTAATTTTTTGTTTCTAGTGTCTTTAGCTAGACATGGTGATAATAGAATTACATGAGATTATTATATACACACACACACACACACACACACACACACACACACACACACACACATATATATATGTCTCCTGAATGATTCTACCTCTTAGTTATTATGATAACTGACCTATACTTCTTTTCTTCCTTCCATCCACTCTTTCTGTCTGCCATACTTCAAGAGCCAAGAAGATCCAGTCTTGGGATGTTGGATGGGTGCAACTTCAGAAGTGTAGATCTCTGGGGAGCAGTGGCAGAGAGGAAGGGGTGTGGAGAATGGTTGTGTACAGGGAGATCTATGCAGATAGAACAGGATTGGGGCCCAACCTGCAAGAGAAAAGAAGGAAGCAGGCAGTGCCAGCCAAGAGGGGGCAGAGGCCCTGAATAGGGGGTGGAGAAACTCTGGGTCCCTGAGATACTGGGCCAAGAGCCCCTTCCAGCAGGAACCCTGTGTGTCCCCTCCCTGGAGGGAGTCATGAGTTGAAGTGTGTCCCAGAAAGTTGCTGTGAAACTCTGAGGGATGAATTTCCTGCCATATGCTTTAGCCCCAGGATAGAACACAGATTGTCCCCAAGTCTGAAGCTGGTGCAGTGGGACCTCTTGATGTTCTTGTCTAGACTCCTGCTTTTATAGGGGCGCAGGATGGGCAGGACAGAAGTCAGATTTGACAGGGAAGCTTGGCGCAGGATGTGGGGAGACTGGGAGGAGGCAGGTAGTGCAGGGGCCTGGGCCAGGGTCATCAACTAACACAGAACCTGTTACCTGACCTCAGGCGTGAGAACCAGTCCTTCCCCACAGGCATTCAGAGATGGGGATAAAGCAGTGACTACCCTTTGTTCTTCCTGAGTCTGAAACTGGGTTATTTTCTACAACGTTGGAAGAAGGGATAGAACAAGCAGATATGTCTTTCCTAGGTCATTGTCAAACGTCCCAGATTATAATGGAAGATGAACATTTATTCAACACCTACTCCACAGTGCAGTGCTAGGAATTTGTTAGATAGTCTATGTACACTTATCTTACTCAGCTTCACAACAACCTGTGAGGTATAGATATTGAAACCGAGTCACAGAGAAGTTAAATACGTGTTCCAGGATGACCCTAGTAGTATTGTCGGAGCAAATTTTGAACCTAAGTCTACATGACTCCAAAATTAGTACTCTTTGGTACCACTCAACTTTGAGAATTTCTGTAACGAGTCTGGTTTAAATTGCTTTCTGCTTTCTTCCTACTTCTCAAGCTTCCTCATCTTTCATACGATTAACCCTGGAACTGAAGGCCAGGTTCTGCAGCAGCCTAAGGTATGTATGGTTTCAGGCGCCAGTGTCCTTGTCTGGACAAGTGGAAATTTCTGACTGGTGTGGTTTAGTCATAGGACCATGGGGAGGATTGACACCATGTCGGAATTGCTCAGCACCTGGTGGTGTGAGCTGGACATGCTCCTGTAGCTTTTATTTCATCTGGTTCTGGTAAGACACTCATTCCATGTGATACTTGGACAGGCACCTGTTACATCAAAACTGGAAGGGCTCTTGGAGATCATTTGTCTAACTCCTCAGTTTACAAATGGGGAGACAGAAGCCCTCAGAGGGTAATGAAAGCAGTGCCCACAAAGACAGAGCCACGTGCTGGTTGCTGCCAGCCCACCATTTCCAGAGGAAATGTAGAGAGGTTCAAAGTCAAGAGGTGGCTACTTCAGTCTCTGTCTTGTTAAGTTTCTAGAGTAATCTTCTGTTCCTTCCCATTTATGATTTGCCAGCTGTCTCTGCATTTACTTGACAGATTCCATTTGTTATTGCCTACAGCCTGCAAGATGACCACAATATAGTATCTAGCTCTCCTTGCATATCTCTGAGTGGAACGCGCAGCCTTCAGGAAGGAATACCTTGACTACCCATCTTGGGTTCAACAGCTTCCTTTTTTTTTTTCCAGGACTCTCAAGGCCTTTCCTGAACTAGGAGCACTTTTTTTGTTTTATGTTTCGTTAAATTGGGGTTCGGTAGCCCTCCCTGATTTATTTTTTCAGTAAAATTTTAGCGAATGCCTATGTGCCTAAGTTACAGCTGTAGCAGCGGGTTCCATATTTATTATTCACAGCCACCTCCAGAACTCTTCCTCCCGGGCCGTGGTTAGAGTTTCACTGGGCTCTGGCACAAGGCAGTGGTGTCCCAGTATATGGCAGGGATAATGCTGTCCCAGCCAAAGTAGCAATGTCTTCTCTCTTGTTCTCTTTTCCTTTCCACCCTCTAAGTCACTCAGATCTAAATCAGGTATGTTCCAGTTTCCTCTATGACATGAGCCTCAACCTCCTGTCAGCTCCAGAGAAGACAGAGCCACCTTCCCAAGAAGGTAAGATGCTGCAGCTTGACCACTTATCAGGCTCATGGTGGTCTCTTACGGTCTGGATGCCTTTGTTGATAGGCTGGGTAGTGAGTCAGAATCATAATTATCTCTTTGCTAGAAGCTGCCCAGAGGAACCATGAAATCATGGAATGATGAGACTATAGGCTGACACCTAGGGAGATAAGATAACCGAATCAGGAAACAATAGAATCCAAGATTCCTGGACCCTTAGACTGTAAGGGTTGAGAAGGACCCCAAAGCTTATCAAGCCCAGGTCCTCACCCTGGCCTTCTCCTCTTAACATCCCTCACACCAGACCTTTCCCTCCCTGCTTGTTACATTCCGAGACTTCTGCTCAAAATACCTTGAATGGTCTGTTCCATTTTTGTTTGTTTGTTTGTTTGTTTGTTTGTTTCTTCGTTCAAGAAATATTTCTTGAACATCTACTGTGTGTCAGACTCTATTTCAGGTTATGGTGACACAGCTCCAATGTCCCGTCCTCATGGAGTGAGAGAGAGAGACAATAAACACATATATGCAATGTCATAAATGAGTAGGTGCTATGAAAAAATAAAACTGGGCAGAGGGATAGAGGGTGATGAAGGGAGAAGATAGGTGGTCAGGGAAGGCTTCTGTGAGGAGGTGGCATGTTAGCAGAGGTCTGAATGCAATGAAGGAGGCACGTGCAGAATCGAGGCGGGGGAACAGCAGATGGGGGCTGAGAGCTGAAGTCACCCCCCCACCCCCACCCCGGTTGAATATACATAGAGCTTCCCTACATGCCAGGGGAGGCCTGAGTGCTGCTGTGGATACAATGATAATTATGATATGTTCTCTGCCCTAAGGAGTTCCTCTGTCCTAAACCTCTTTTGGTATAACATAAAACAATTTAATCATTGTTCTATTCATTTATTCAACAAATACGACACCTTCTTTGTGGGTAAGACTTGGTACTGGCCATGTTTCTTCTTTTTACATTTACAAAGATGTGTCATCTCCCCCCACTTCCTAAACCTCTCTTCCTCCTTTGTTTTTTCTCCAACGCTGTGCTGAGAGAGACAGAAGCCCAGGCGAGTATTTTCATTCCTTCTCACATGGCTTGGCTCCTAATTCTATGCCAGCCTCTCCTCTCTGCCTGGTACCCTGCTCTATGCCTGCCCAGGTGTGGTCTGGCCTGCAGAGAGACTAGCACAACTACTTCTGCCATGATGGTAGCCTAGGACCACGCTGGCAGCCGCTGTACAGCAGCCTCTTGTGCTCACCAGCTCTGGCCCCACTGCTGCTGACAGCTCCCTCTCTTTTGGGGAAAGGAGGAGCCCCACGTATCTGCCTCCCTAGACCCTGAGGCCTTGTCAAGTCTCAGAGTGTTGGGAAGAGCATGTACATGCAGAGTCCTTCTTTCTTCCATGTATCAGGAGAAAGGGCATGTGGATGCATGGGATATTAGTTTCGTTTTTATGATAACGATCATAGCTTAGTGGAAGAGTCACAAAATTTAGAATTAGGAGACCTGCCCTGGCTCTGCTGCCAGACTGCTGTGGGGCATTCTCCATTCTCACCTTCCACTTGGTCCTAAGTCCACTGCACCGGCAGGACAGACTTAACTTGACTTCCAGCATGGCACCCTGCTTTCATTCTTTCATCTTCCAAAGAATCTCCACCCACTGCTGGAAGGATCTATCTGAAAACCCAAGTCTTATCATCCTAACACCCTTGCCTTCAGCCATAGTCCCCAAACATCAGTCTGTGGGGCACTGTCAGACAGGGATGAAGTTTCCTCTGATCTGTGGTGAAATGTGGAAAATAAGGATAATATAGGGAATTTTCTATAAAGTTTCTATAAAGTCTAAAAGACATCTAAAGCACTGATGTCTTTTCCTCTCATACTCTTTTGGTATTAAAATACTCTTTCTTTTTTTTTTTTTTTAAATGTTTATTTTATTATTTTTAAAAAAAAATTTTTTTTTTCCAACGTTTATTTATTTTTGGGACAGAGAGAGACAGAGCATGAACGGGGGAGGGGCAGAGAGAGAGGGAGACACAGAATCGGAAACAGGCTCCAGGCTCTGAGCCATCAGCCCAGAGCCTGACGCGGGGCTCGAACTCATGGACCGCGAGATCGTGACCTGGCTGAAGTCAGACACTTAACCGACTGCGCCACCCAGGCGCCCCAATGTTTATTTTTTTTTAAGAGCGAGAGAGACAGAGCGTGAGCAGGGGAGGGACAGAGAGAGAGAGGGAGACACAGAATCTGAAACAGGCTCCAGGCTCCGAGCTGTCAGCACAGAGCCCGACGTGGGGTTCGAACTCACGGAACATGAGATCGTGACCTGAGCCCAAGTCGGACGCTTAACCGACTGAACCACCCAGGTGCCCCTAAAATACTCTTTCTTTTCTGAAACAGATTTCATAAGAATCTGTCCTCAGGATAAAATTCAGATTCTTTACTCAGCATTCAAGGTTTTTCACACTCTAGCTACTAATTATGTCACACAGTTCTGCAACTCCTGACACTCCACATCTATTCACTGCTGAGTCAGTCAGACTAAACTCATTGCTGCACCTAAAACATGTCCTCTTGTGCCTCTGGGCCTCTGAACACCTTTCTTCCGTGCCCAGGATTCTCTGTTCTCACTTTTCTGCCTGTTTTCTGCTCACCTTCCACAGTTCCCTCCTTTTCAAGCCTGCCCTCCCCACCCCAGGTGGTATGAGTTATACACTCCTCCATACTTGAACATGGTACTTGATCATGTCTCCTATAATTGTCCGTCTCCTTGTCTGTCTTTTCCCAGCTACCAGCTCCTGGAAACACAGCGTGTGTGTCACACCTTGGCCTAGAGTAGCCACTCTGAAATTTGTCAATGAATGAAGGAATGTATCCATTCTTTACACATGTTACCTTTAGTTTCTCAGGGCAGGCTGAAAGCTACAGAAAGGAAGAGGAAACTGATTTCCTTTCATCCTGCATGTACCCTGCTACTCTGTGCCCTGTACCCTCTTCATGTAGTAGGTACTCGTGCTCACTACCTGCTCTCCTGTGTTCTCTGTGTGGTGTTCTCCCGCATGTTCCCTGCCCAGAACTCTCTGCAGTGTCTGCGTTCCTGCAGCATGGGCTGCCCGAGATACGCAGCAGGAGCCCTGAAAGCCTTGCCTTCCTGTCAGATCGCCAGTATGTGGAGGGAATTGCTCGCCAGAGACAGTACTGCATCCTGCTCCTCTTCTACCTGGCCTACATCCATGAGGACAGGTCAGTGTTCGATGCTGGGGGCTGGCAGTGTGTCCTGGGACCCACATCTGCAGCCCAATTCAGTTCAATAAATATTCACAGAGGCATCCACTCCAAGCCTGGCCCTGGGTATTGGGGACACAGATAAGTGAGAAACGGGTTATATTCCTGAGGGGCTCATACACTGGAGAGGGGTTAAGGCAGGAGGGTAGTCACAGTGCTGAGAGCAGAGGCCTAAAATGCGAATGAGAACTTTTTAGTATCCTTAAAAGTATTGTTTGCGCACAGAAAAAAATTTTAGAGGTTTACTTTGGTTTTAAGAATTACTTATGCAATTTATTAAAAATTTAAAATCAAAGGAGACTAGTGTAAAAAATAATTAAGTGTAAAAAATAATTTTATTGAGGTTAAATTTACATAATGTAAAATTAACCATTAAAATAATTTTTTAACATTTGTTTATTTTTGAGAGACAGAGCGTGAGTGGGGGAGGGGCAGAGAGAGGGAAGACACAGAATCCAAAGCAGGCTCCAGGCTCTGAGCTGTCAGCACAGAGCCTGATGTGGGGCCCGAACCCATAAACCGTGAGATCATGACCTGAGCCGAAGTCAGACACTCAACTGATTGAGCCAGCCCAGCACCCCTAAAACTAACCATTTTAAAGTGAACAGTTTGATGGCATTTAGTATATTCACAGTATTGTGCAACCACCACCTCTCTCTAGTTCCAAAAGCATTTCCATCACTCCAAAGTAAAATCTCATACCCATTAAGCATTCATTCCCCGTTCCTTCTGCTCAGCTCCTGGCACCAACAATCTGTGTTCTGTCTCTATGGATTTATCTGTTCTGAACATTTCCTATAGATGGATCATTCAATAGATGACCTTTTGTGCCTGGCTTCTTCCACTTAGCATAATGTTTTGGAGATTCATCCAGTTAGCATAATATTTATAGCATGTGTCAGTACTTCATTATTTTTCATGTGGCTTATGCAGATGTTCTAGCATCATGTATTAAAAACACTGTTTTAGGGATTTTTAAAAATCACAAGGGGATGGGGCGCCTGGGTGGCTCAGTCGGTTGAGCGACTGACTTTGGCTCAGGTCATGATCTCACGGTTTGTGAGTTTGAGCCCCGCATCAGGCTCTGTGCTGACAGCTCAGAGCCTGGAGCCTGCTTCGGATTCTGTGTCTCCCTCTCTTTCAGCCCCTCCCCCACTCATGCTCTGTCTCTGTCTCAGAAATAAATAAACATAAAAAAAATTTTTAAAAAACGCACTGTTTTTTCCTGTAATGAATTGTCTTGACACCCTCACTGAAAATCACTTGGCCCCTTGTGATTTTTTTTTTTTAAACTTTGTTTTAATTTTTTTTTTCAACGTTTATTTATTTTTGGGACAGAGAGAGACAGAGCATGAACGGGGGAGGGGCAGAGAGAGGGAGACACAGAATCGGAAACAGGCTCCAGGCTCTGAGCCATCAGCCCAGAGCCTGACGCGGGGCTCGAACTCCCGGACCGCAAGATCGTGACCTGGCTGAAGTCGGACGCTTAACCGACTGCGCCACCCAGGCGCCCCATCCCCTTGTGATTTTTAAAAATTGAGATATAATTGACATGTAGTATATTAATTTCAAAATTTTTTTAAACGTTTATTTATTTTTGAGACAGAGAGAGACAGAGCATGAACCGGGGAGGGTCAGAGAGAGGGAAACACAGAATCTGAAACAGGCTCCATGCTCTGAGCTGTCAGCACAGAGCCCGACGCGGGACTCGAACTCACGGACCACGAGATCATGACCTGAGCCGAAGTCGGCCGCTTAACCAACTGAGCCACCCAGGCACCCCTATAATATATTAATTTCAAATATACAATGTAATGATTGGATATTTATATATATTGCAAAATGATCATCACATTAAGTTTAGTTAATATCCATCACCACATGTAGTTGTAATTTTTTTTCTTATGTTGAGAACTTTTAAGATTTGTTCTCTTAGCAACTTTTATTTATTCATTTTTAATGTTTATTTATTTTTGACAGAGAGAGAGAGTGAGTGAGCGAGCATGAATGGGGGAGGGGCAGAGAGAGAGGGAGACGCAGAATCCGAAGCAGGCTCCAGGCTCTGAGCTGTCAGCACAGAGCCTGACATGGGGCTCGAACTCACAGACCGCAAGATCATGACCTGAGCTGAAGCTGGATGCTCAACCAACTGAGCCACCCAGGCACCCCTTAGCAACTTTTAAATGTTCAGTGTACTATTAACAACTGTAGTCACCATTCTGTACATTATATCCCCAAGGTCTATTTATTTTGTAACAGGAAGTTTGTACCCTTTGCCCCCCTTTTCCCATTTTGCCCACTCTCAACCCCTCATTTCTGGCAACCACCAATCTGTTCTATGAGTTTGGTTTTTTGTTTTTGTTTTTTTTTAAGATTCCACATGTAAGTAAAATCATACAGTATTTTTCTTTCTCTATTTGACTTATTTCACTTAGCCTAGTACCTTCAGGGTCAATCCATTTTGTTTGCAAGATTCCTTTCTTTTTTTATGGCTGAACAGTATTCCATTGTGTGTATATACATACCACATTTTCTTTTTTGTATGTTTATTTATTTATTTTGAGAGAGAGAGCAAGTGCAGAGGAGGGGCAGAGAGAAGGAGAAAGAGAGAGAGAGAGAGAGAGAATCCCAAGCTGTCAGCACAGAGCCTGATGTAGGGCTTGAACCCACAAACCATGAGATCATAACTTGAGCCAAAATCAAGAGTTGGACACTTAACCAACTGAGCCACCCAGGCGCCCCACTTAGGTTTTATCCATGTGTTGACTATAGTAAATAATGCTGCAGTGAACATGGGAGCGGTACAGATATCTTTTGAGTTTGCATAAATACCCAGAAGTGGAATTGCTGGATCTATTTTTAATTTTTTGAGGAAATTCCATTCTCTTTTCCATAGTGGCTGTGGCAATTTCCATTCCTACCAATAGTGCACAAATGTTCCCTTTTCTCAACATCCTTGCCAGCACTTGTTTTTTCTTGTCTTTTTGATAATAGCCATTTAACAGGCGTGAGAATGTACCTCATTGTGGTTTTGATTTACATTTCCTTGCTAATCAGTGATGTTGAGCATTTTTTCATGTACCTGTTGGCCATCTGTATGTGTTCTTTGGAAAATGTCTCTTCAGATCCTATGCCCATTTTTAACTGGATTTTTTTTGCTATTGAATTGTGTGAGTTCTTTATTTTGCATATTCATTTTTTTTATCAGATATATATATGATTTGCAAAGATTTTTTCCCATTCAGTGGGCTGCCTTTTCATTTTGTTGATGGCTTCCTTTGCTGTACAGAAGCTTTTTAGTTTGAAATAGTCCCATTTGTTTAATTTTACTTTTGGTATAAGATCTAAAAATGTCCTCACCAAGACCGATGTCAAGTAAATTACTGCCTGTGTTTTCTTCTAGAAGTTTTATGGTTTCAGCTGTTAACATTCATGTCTTTAATCCATGTTGAGTCAATTTTTGTGTGTGGTATAAAATAGTGGTCCGCTTTTATTTTTTTGCATGTCACTGTTCAGTTTTCCCAACACCATTTACTGAAACAAACATATGCTGATTTTTTTTCAGTATACAGAATGGGATATTATATAAGGTCTTCCACTTGCCTTTTAACCTAACAATATATCTTGGACCTCTTTTCATGTTAGTACATGTATTAGTAGATTTACCTCATACTTTTGGTAGCTGTATAGTATTTATATTATGGCTATTATCCATTTTATTTTTATTTTTAATTAAAAATTTTTTCAGTTCATTTTTTGAGGGGGGAGGGCAGGGGCAGAGAGAGAGGGAGAGAGAGAATCCCAAGCAGGCTCCACGCTGTCAGCACAGAGCCTGATATAGGGCTTGAACTCAGGAAACTGAGAGATCATGACCTGAGCTGAAACCAAAAGTTGGATGCTTAACTGACTGAGCCACCCGGGTGCCCCTTTTATTTTTTAAATAAAAATACTATTTTGGAATAATTATAGATTTATAGGAAAGTTGCAAAGAATACAGAGAGTTTTTCACTAATTTTCTCCTAATGTTAACATAACTATGATAAATTTATCAAACCAAGACACCAACCTTGGTACATTGGTAATTTTTCCATTTTTTTTTAATTGTAGTAAAATACACAAACATAAAATTTGCATCTTAACCATTTTTAGTGTCCTGTTCATGGGTATTAAGTACATTAATGTTGTTGTACTACCATCACCACCATTCATCTCCAGAACTATTAGCATCTTGCAGAAGCAAAATTCTATACCTATTGAACAATAACTCTCCATTTCCCTTTCCCCAGCCCCTGGAAACCACTATTCTACTTTCTGTCCCAATGATTTAGACTACTCTAAGTACTTCGTATAAGTGGAATCATGTAGTATGTCTTTTTTGTGACAGGCTTATTTCACTTAACACAATGTCCTTAAGACTCATCCATGCCATAGCATGTCAAAATTTCTTTCCTTTTTTATGCTGAATAATGCTTCATTGTATGTATATACCACATTTTGCTTATGGATTTGTCCGTCAGTGGATACTTGGATTGCTTCCACCTTTTGGCTATTGTGAATAATGCTGCTGTGAACATGGGTGTACGAATATCTCTTTGAGACCCTGTTTTCAATTCTTTTGCTTATATATCTAGATTGTTGGATCATCTGGTAGTTCTGTTTTTAATTTTTTGAGGAAATGCCATTCTCTTTTTCATAGTGGCTATACTATTTTACATTCCCATCAACAGTGCACAAGGGTTCTGATTTTACCTCACAGTTTTGATTTGTGTTTCCCTAATGATTAGTGATGTTGAGCATCCTTCCATCTACTTAATGACCATTTATATATCTTCTTTGGAGAAATGTCTGTTCAAGAAGTCCTTCGCCCATTTTTTATAGCTTTTTCTTTTTAACATTTATTCATTTATTTAGAGAGAGAGAGCATGTGCTCCCATGCAAGGGAGAGCAGGAGGGGAAGAGAGAGAGAAAATCCCAAACAGGCTCTGCTTGGGATTCACAAAGCCTCTGTGTCAGCAGAGAGCCCAACGTGGGACTTGATCTTATGAACCATGAGATCATGACCTAAGCTGAAATCAAGAGTCAGATGCTTAACTGACTGAGCCACCCAGGCTCCCCTATGCCTTTTATATTTTACAAAAAAAAAAGTCAGTCCCCTTCTCATCTCCATCTCCCTTGCATGTACAAACATAGATGTCTCCTTCCCCAGAAAGTAGCCCATTGAACACACAAATGTTCAATGATAAAGAACAGTGGACTGGTTGCCAAAACAGGGACTCCTAAACCCCAGTAGCAGCATCCTTCTCTTTAACAGTACTAGTCCTGGCAGATGCTGCCTAACAGTACTGGCAGATGCTTTGCCTCCTAGGTGTGAGTGAGAAGTCTTTGGCCCCTAGACAGCCTTGTACAAAGCATAGAACCATGTGCTGTACGTATATGACAATGCTTTGTAAGTATATACAGCATGCTCTTTGTGCAAGGTGTCCTGAGGCTGTGGACATGCTAGAGCAGAAGGACAGAAGGCAGAGGGAGAATATGGCAAGACAGGACGTGTCAAGGCAGGACAGCCATTTATTTATTTTTCATTCAGACTCTCCTTGGTCGACAGGTTTGTCTCAGAGGCAGAATTATTTGTGGCCGTGCAAAGCTTCCTCCTGTCTCTGCAGGACCAGGATGAGCGCCCTCCGCTGACGGTCATCAGAGCCTCCATCTATCTGCTTGCAATCTGCCAGGACAAAGACGATGCATTAGATGAGGTATGGACCAAAATGCCTGGGACTCTTCCTCCTCCTGCTGCACCTCTTTACATCATGGCTCCTTGAGACCATGATGATATATATAGAGAGAAAGTAGGTGGAAGAGAGAGAGAGAAAGAGGGAGGGAGGGAGGGAGGGAGTCTTGGTGGAATGGAACAGGGTAGGGGGTTGACACATTCAGAGCCTATATAATTTAGCTAATTCTCTCAACAGTCCTGAGAGGCAAAGATTATTATTTCCATTTTTTACAGGTAAGAACATCAAGACTTGGGTTAAAGTAACTTTCTCTGAGTCACACAATTAATTGATGGGGATGCCAGGACTCCAGTTTAGACTCCCAAGGCTCTTTTATTAGTACCACCTCTGGTTTGAGCAGGACAAGAGAGAGATGTGAGGTATATCCTTCTGTTAACAGTTTATTAAACAAAGTGGTTTTCTGGGACCCAATCATTGTTAATCAGGCTGACCTTGGATCACTTTGATGGTGGTTGTGTGTATGCAAGTTTTTTCTTTTCAGATTCTTTTTTTTTTAAATTTTTTTAATTTTTGAAAGAGAAAGAGACAGAGGGTGAGCAGGGGAGGGGCAGAGAGAGAGGAAGACACAGAATCTGAAGCAGTCTTCAGGCTCTGAGCCATCAGCACAGAGCCCGACACGGGGCTTGAGCCCATGAACCACGAGATCATGACCTGAGCCAAGGTTGGTTGCTTAACTGACTAAGCCACCCGGGTGCCCCCTGTTTCCAGATTCTTTATAAATTCTTGTGGATCAAGGACTATGTCTAATCGATCGCTAAATCTCTCCCCTCTTTCATTAAAGATTGCTTTTACTGGGGCGCCTGGGTGGCGCAGTCGGTTAAGCGTCCGACTTCAGCCAGGTCATGATCTCGCGGTCCGTGAGTTCGAGCCCCGCGTCAGGCTCTGGGCTGATGGCTCGGAGCCTGGAGCCTGTTTCCGTTTCTGTGTCTCCCTCTCTCTCTGCCCCTCGTCCGTTCATGCTCTGTCTCTCTCTGTCCCAAAAATAAATAAACGTTGAAAAAAAAAAATTTAAAAAAAAAAAAAAAAAAAAAAAAAAAGATTGCTTTTACTTGTTAGATATGGACACTTTAGCCTCAACCTAAGGATACCCTTTCTTCACTGACAAGTAATTTTGCCTCTTTTTTGAAGTTTTTTTTTTTTTTTTAATTTAACTAGTCTCTATATCCAACATGGGGCTCGAACTCATGACCCCAAGATCAAGAGCCACGTGTTCCCCTGACCGAGCCAGCCAGGTGCTCCATAATTTTGCTTCTTTTTGATTACCTTTGGGATGAACATGATATAAGAAGACCTGGTTTAATTTGGATAGAAGCAGAAAGTTGTAGTGGAAGTGCATGAGTTTTCAAGTAAGCAGATCTAGAGATACAATATCCCATTGTCTCTTTTATTGTGATATATGAAGCCATTGGTGATCATTGCCTACAATTAATTCATTAGGGATTGTGAAATAACAATATCCTAATTCTGTCATTCAACCTTTATTTATTTATTTATTTAAAATGTTTATTTATTTTGAGAGAGAGGGAGAGAGTGCGAGTGGGGGAGGGGCAAAAAAGAGATGGAGACAGAATCCCAGGCAGGCTCTGCACTGTGAGCACAGAGTCCAATGAGGGGCTCAATCCCATGAACCATGAGATCGTGACCTGAGTCAAAATCAGGAATTGGATGCTTAACTGAGCCACCCAGGCTTCCCTCATCAACTACTCAGTTACTCTGAATGGGAGATTGTATAGGAAGCATAGGTAGAAGGTTTGATTCTTTCCTTTTAATTACAGCTTAAAAAGAGGAATTGGTTACCTAGTATTCCTCAAAGGTGACCAAAGAGATTTTTTTTTAGTGTCATTATGAACTCATGGATTTAAAAATATTTGATGTGTTCAATCCACTGGAGTTATTTATCTTTTGAAGCTCAAATTGTCCTGTCTTTTTTTAAATTTTTTTTTCAACGTTTTATTTATTTTTGGGACAGAGAGAGACAGAGCATGAACGGGGGAGGGGCAGAGAGAGAGGGAGACACAGAATCGGAAACAGGCTCCAGGCTCTGAGCCATCAGCCCTGAGCCTGAGGCGGGGCTCGAACTCACGGACCGCGAGATCGTGACCTGGTTGAAGTCGGACGCTTAACCGACTGCGCCACCCAGGCGCCCCATCCTGTCTTTGGTCAGTGGGAGCCTATTCAGGGTAGCTCCTGAGTCCTTTTGATAACCCTAGTAGTCTGTGACAGCATTTGGGTTTTCTACTATGACAAGATGCTTTAGGCTTGTATACACTTCCTGCTCTCCCATATGCTTTTGAATCTGCCCCAGTTAGGTTTTCACCCTTAGCACATCTCTGAAAATACACTTATCAAAGTCACCAGTAACAGATACATGATTAAAGCCAGTAGTCAGTATTTAGTCATTGCCTTACTTGACCTATCAACAGCATCCTTTCTTTGAACCATTGCCTTTACTTGGCATCTAGAATGCTGTGTACTCCTGATTTTCCTCCTACCTCTCTGGCAGTTCTCAGTGTCTTTTGCTGATTTTCTCTTTATCTCCCTGATTTCTAAGTGTTGTAGTGCCCCAGGGCTCAGTCTTTGATAGCTTTGCTTTTCTCTCTAAATTTGTTTCTTTGGTGATCTCATATAGTCCCATGGTTTGGTTCATGGCTGAATTAAAAGGGGTGACTCTGGACAATAGACCAAAAGGGTACAAGGTAGAAGTGCAGAAACTAGTTAGGAGGTTACAGCAATAATGTAGACAAGAGATAGTAGAGGAGAAGCAGCAGCTTCTGAATATTTTGAAACAGAGCCAATAGAATTTCTTGATCGATGGATCAGTGTGAGGTGTAAGAATAAGAGAGAATAAAAGGATGTTTCCTAAGATTTTGTTTCTGATGGGGTTCAAAGAATTGCTATATTGAAGAGGAAGTGAACTGGAAAGACAGGGGTGGTGGTGGTAAAGTGGGATGCTTGAATTGGGATTATTGAGGAGTGTACAGTTCTTGGTAATGACAAGGCCTAGGCGCATGACCATGGGGATGAATGGCTGAGGCAAGTGGAGGAGATTAGAAGGCGGAAAGAGAATTTAGAGGCCATGATATTGGAACTAGGGAGATGGGAACAAAAATAGCTTCAACTTGAAAGATTGTAGGCAAGGCAGGTTTTTGGATGAGGATCAAAACAACAAGGTGACGGGAATATTCAAGGAAGAGGCACAGGACAAGGAATTTGCTGATAACTGTGAGTTCTAGAGGACACTGTGGAAAGGTTTTGGGAGCTGGGAAAGAGTGAGAGATGGGAACAGAAAAGGGAATGTTTTGAGCCATATAAGATGATCTGGAAATTCTGGGCTTCCTAAGGTGACTAATGTAAACAGGAGAAAAGGACACGATGGGAATAGCCCTGATGGCTTCAAGATTAATAATGGTAGTAATATTAGATTTGTTGGGGGGGGGGGTCTCTCTTCACATCTACCAGTGGTGGTGTGGAAACTTAGTAGCTCATGGAACTCCAGGTTTTGCCTCTTAGGTGTGAACCCATAAATGATGTATGACATTGTTTTGCATGTTTAAAAATTTTATATAAATATCTAAATAGCAACATATAATCACAGCTTGGTTTTTAAACTCAATTCTGTTCTTCTATTTTTATGTATTAGGGTTTTTTATTGTGGTAAAATACACAAACAAAATCTATCATCTCAACAATTTTTAGTGTACAGTTCAGTGGCATTAAGTACACTGGCATTGTTGTACAACTACTACCATCAATCATGTCCAGAAGTCTTTCATTCTGTAAAGCTGAAACTCCATACTAGTTAAATAATAACTCCCCAGTGTGGCTTGACCACTTGATATGTGTCAGGTGCCATGGGGGCTCCTGTCAGGATTGGAGTGAATCAAACATATCCCTCCCTCAGGGAGCACCAGTTTGGCAGGAGAGACAAAAAGATCCTC
Source organism: Prionailurus viverrinus (assembly GCF_022837055.1). Classification (NCBI taxonomy): domain Eukaryota; kingdom Metazoa; phylum Chordata; class Mammalia; order Carnivora; family Felidae; genus Prionailurus; species Prionailurus viverrinus. The sequence goes on from NC_062567.1 coordinate 132,308,475, forward strand.
TCCAGGTAGGCACTAACAGCAACAAGTGCTCTCCAGGAGCTGGAGGACTGGTCAAGAGCTATAAAAACACACAGAGAAAGAGATTGTATTGGATTATGGCATCAGGAGAGGCTTTATTGAGAGAATTAAGATACAGAAATGGGAAGTTTCCCAGTCTGTCCCTTCAAGGAAGAAAGTCTAGTTTAGCATGCCTTCACTAAGTCATTTAAGAGAGAGTGGAGAGAAGCTGGAAAGGTAGACTCAAGTCTTTAATGACATGCTAAAAAACGAAATTAAGAAAACAGTTCCATTTATAATAGCATCAATAAATAAAATACATTGGAATACATTTAGCAAAAGAAGTACACTTCTGATCACTGAACGTTATAAAGCCTCATTGAAAGAAATTAAAGAAGACCTAAGTAATTAGAAAGACATCCCGTGGGGCACCTGGGTGGCTCAGTTGGTTGAGCATGTGACTCTTGATTTCAGCTCAGGTTCTGATCTCATGGTTTGTGAGTTCGAGCCCCACTCTGGGCTCTGTGCTCACAACACGGAGTCGACTTGGGATTCTGTCTCCCTCTTTCTATGTCCCTGTCCCAGTAGTTCTCTATCTCTCTCTCTCAAAATAAATAAATAAACATTAAAAAAAAAAAAAAGACATCCCATGTTCATGAATCAGAAGACTTAACAAATAGAAGATAAAAAACTTCTGGGATGTAATGTACAACATACTGACTACAGCTGACAGTTCTATTTTGTATATTTGGAAGTTGCTAGAAGAGTAGAGCTTAAAAATTCTAATTCCAGTGAAAAAGATTTTATAACTGTGTGAGGTGACGGAGGTTAGCCAAACTTATGGTGATCATTTCACAATATATACACGTATCTAATCATTATGTCGTATACTGTAAACGTACACAATGTTATGTGGCAGCTGTATCTCAATAAAACTGGGGAAATAAGAAGACTTAATAGTGTTCAAATGACAGTACTCCCCAAGTTGATCTGTAGTTTCTTTTTTATTTATTTATTTATTTTTGGGACAGAGAGAGACAGAGCATGAACGGGGGAGGGGCAGAGAGAGAGGGAGACACAGAATGGGAAACAGGCTCCAGGCTCTGAGCCATCAGCCCAGAGCCTGACACGGGGCTCGAACTCCCGGACTGCGAGATCGTGACCTGGCTGAAGTCGGAGGCTTAACCGACTGCGCCACCCAGGCGCCCCTGTAGTTTCAATACAATCCCAATCAAAATCCCAGTTGCCTCTGCTTCCCTCTCTCCCTCCCTTCCTTCTTGGTGAAATGGACAGGCTAACCCTAAAATTCATATGGAAATTCAAGGGACCCAAAATAACCAAAAAAATCTTGAAAAAGACTAAAGGTGGAGGGTTCACACTTCTGGATTTCAAACTTCCTACAAAACTAGAGCAATCAAAGGAGACGCTGTAGACCCGGGACTGGGTGCAGCTTGGAGGCGATGAATAACAAGTCTTCAAGTCTGCAATAGAAAATGGCCTACGTTGAAAAAAAAAAAAAAGGTAAAGAAACAGAATGGAAAGAGTAAAAAAGTAGAAGAGGCAGAGCCTGAAGAATTTATTGTGGAAAGAGTACAGGAGCAACATGTAGTGAATGGGAAGGTGGAGTATTTCCTGAGGTGGAAGGGGTTCACAGATGTTGACGATACTTGGGAACCTGAAGAAAATTTAGACTCTCCAGAGTTAATTGAAGCAGTTCTTAGTTCTCAAAAGGCTGGTAAAGAAAAAGATGGCACAAAAAGAAAATCTGTATCTGTCGGTGGATGTGATGGTAGCAACTCGGAGAAGAAAAGAGATGCTGCGAATAGACCAAGAGGCTTTGCCAGGAGTTCTTGATCCTGAACGAAGAATTGGTGCCACAGACAGCAGTGGAGAATTCATGTTTCTCGTGAAACGGAAAGATAGGCAGACTCGGTGCTGGCAAAACAGGCAAATGTGAAATGTTCTCACATTGTGATTGCTTTTTATGAAGAGAGAGTAACCCAGAATTCTTGTCCAGAAGCTGAAGCTCAGTAATTGTTTATGTTGCTTTTTGTATATATGTATATAGAATCTAGGCCTTGGTTCTTAGATTTATTAGTGTGAAGAAATAACATTCATTCATTCATTCATTCATTCATTTATTTATTTTTGGGACAGAGAGATACAGAGCATGAACGGGGGAGAGAGAATGAATCTGCCGAGAGAGAGGGAGACACAGAATCGGAAACAGGCTCCAGGCTCCAAGCCATCAGCCCAGAGCCTGACGCGGGGCTCGAACTCACGGACCGCGAGATCATGACCTGGCTGAAGTCGGAGGCTTAACTGACTGCGCCACCCAGGTGCCCCAAGAAATAACATTCTAATGAAAATCCAGTTTGGTGTGTTTGTTTTGAAGTAGTATTGGGGGAGTTGTTGGGGTTCTTTGCATGTATAGTACTGGTTACTTTGAACAAATAAAAGCTTTCTGTGGTTACTTCCTTTAGCAGAAAAGTATATTTGAGACCATGGTATATTATTCCCCTGCATTCAAGAATACTTTTTCTAGGGGTTTCTGGGTGGCTCAGTCGGTTAAGCGTTCAGCTTCATCTCAGGTCATGATATCATGGCTTATGGGTTCAAGCCCCACGTTGGGCTCTGTGCTGACAGCTCAGAACCTGGAGCCTGCTTTGGATTCTGTGTCTCCCTCTCTCTCTGCCCCTTCCTCACTCACATTCTGTCTCTCTCTCTCAAAAACAAATAAACTTTAAAATTTTTTGAAGAAATAATACTTTTTCTAAATGTTGGGGGAAATCTTCATGGTGGTTACTCAATTAGAATTTGTGTTTAACTCTCATATGACTAGGGACAATTCAGAGGTTGGTTTTTTTTTTTTTTTTTGGTTGGGGTTTTTTGTGTGTATACATAAAAACACATACATAAATGATTTTCTTCTCTTTCTTTCATTCATTCTTTTTTTTTTTTTAACATTTACCAAAACAAAAATAGCATTTCATAACTATGTTTCTGGAATGTCATCATTTTCAGTGAGAGAGATAAGTCACTTAAAGTTAAATTGAAATTTTTCCTGGAGTGCCTGGGTGGCTCAGTAGTTTGGAAGTCAGACTTTGGCTCAGGTCATGATCTCATGGTTCTTGAGTTCAAGCCCCAATTGTGCTGACAGCTTGGAGCCTGGAGCCTGCTTCAGATTCTGTGTCTCCCTCTCTCTCTCTGCCCCTCCCCTGCTTGTACTCTATCTCTCTTTCTCTTTCAAAAATAAATATATTTTTTAAAAAATTGAAAATTTCCCTAAAACCTTAACCTTTCAAATTTTGTAATTAATTGGACCATTTAAATATAATGTAAACAATTTAAATTGGACAATTTAAAAGCAGCCATATCTGGGGTGCCTGGCTGTCTCAGTGGAAGAACACATGACTCTTGATATCAGGGTTGTGAGTTTGAACCCCACATGGGATGTAGAGATTACTTAAATAAATAAAGCAAAATAAAAAAGTAGCCATATCTATAGTTATATAAATGCAAGTTTATTTGCAAAGTAAAGGAAGGAAAGAAAAGGAAAATTTTATCACTACCAACAACCTCCCCACCCAAATGAGAAAACTAGACAAGTCCTGGTGTGTTTTAATTAGTTAAGCAAAACTTGGTTAAATGGACATTTAAAGGCTCCTTCTAGGGGCACCTGGATGGTTCAGTTGGTTAAACATCTGACTTCAGCCCAGGTCATGATCTCGCAGTTTGTGGGTTCGAGCCTCATGTTGGACTCTGTGCTGACAGTGTGGAGTCTGGAGCCTGCTTCAGATTCTGTGTCTCCCTCTCTCTCTAACCCTCCCCTACTCATGCTCTGTCTCTCTCTCTCTCTCTGTCTCTCTCTCTCTCTCTCTCAAAAATAAATAAACATTTTGCAAAATTTTAAAAAAATGCCTCCTTCTAGTGAGCCATTACTTTTCAAGAAGTTGAAATCCTGTGCTGTATTGACAAAAAAGGTCATGGTTCATGGAATGTCTAAGACTTTGTTCATGGAAACTTGATCATAATCAGGTGATTAGAGATGTTGTCAATTTAGGACCAGCTGAAATAAATGGGTGAACAAACTTCTGTGATCTAAATTCTTGACCTGCATGTTTTTTCTTTCTCCTAACTCATTCCTTACATGTAGGCTCAGTCTTCTCAATATTTGGGTTACTAGATCAGCAGAAGCCAGGAAAAGCAATAACTTTGTAGTAATGAGAATGTTATCCAATTGCATATTGTTTACTTTATTGTAAATACTGGTAAATGGTGGTCAATAAATGGTTTTATATTTCTTTAAAGAAAAAGCTAGAGGGGCGCCTGTGTGGCTCAGTCAGTTAAGCATCCGACTCTTGATCTCAGCTCAAGTCTTGATCCCCGGCTTGTGAGTTCAAGCCCTGCACTGAACCTGCTTTGAAAAAAGAAAAAATAGAAAACTAGAGTAATCAAGACTGTGTTTCTGACATAAGGATAGGCATGTAATCAATGAAATAGAATTGACAGTCCAAAAATAAACCCATATATTTTTGATAAGGATGCCAAGACAACTCAAAGGGAGAAAGAACAGTCTTTTTAACAAATAGTGCTAGGACAACTGCATATCCACATGCAGAAGAATGAAGTTGGACCCTTATCTCGTAGTATACACAAACATTAATTCAAAATAGATCAAAGAGCTAAATGAAACAGCCCACACTATAAACTATAAAACTCTTAGAATAACATATTAAGGATTGAATTTCATTATGTGTGCAATGGGAAGAGAGGTTTTTGAGGGTTAATAAATGATTCAACACACATGCCCCTTGGCCCCTCGGTGCCAGGTCCTATGACAGGTGCACAGATTAATCTGCATCAGTCTGTTTCCCCAAGCAGCTCAAGTTTCGTGTGGGAGGTAGACACGTCTGCTGATAATTACAGCACACCATGGTATCATTATAGAGCTGGGTTTCTCAGCCACAGTACTGTTAACACTTTGCATACCATAATTCTTTTCTGTGGGAGGTTGTCCTGTACATTGTAGGATATTTAGCGGCATCCTTGCTCTCTCCTACTAGATGCCAGTAACACTCCCTGAGTCAAGAAAATAAAAAAAATGTCTGTAGACATTTCCAAAACTGTCCTGGAAAACAAAATCACTCTCAGTTGAGAACCACTGTTACAAAGTGAGCACTGTGGGCTTTCTTCTCGCCGGAGAACCCGGCCATGAGCCAATGAAGATGTACTGGAGTACTGAGATGCCAAGTACATTTTTCCCAGTGATGTCTTGGCTATGTTTGTTGGGCTGTATTGAGTCCTCTGCAAGATTTATTTAGTCCCTTTCTTTCATTCTTTCTTTCTTTGTCTCCAGGCTGTGGTCAGTGCCATCAGAAAATTTTTAGAGGGCATCCCGGACCTGCACCTGGTTTATATCCACCATCCCCTCCTGCTCAGGTTTTTCCTGTTGTATCCAGAGCTGATGAGTAGATTTGGGCACCGTGTCCTGGAACTTTGGTTCTCCTGGGAAGAGAGCAGCTATGAGGAGCTGGATGATGTCTCCTCTGCTGGGCAGTCCCCACTTCCTGCCAGCTTAGCAGCCCTGTTCTACATGCTCAGAAGCAGCCCCAGCATCCTGCTCATTTTGCTAGTACGTGACCATTTGCTCATTTCTGCTTTCAGAGGTGGTGGGCCCTTTCTTTCTGGCAGTTGGTTTACTGAAGTCAGGAGGCAGCTGCATGCTTCTACCTGTCTCTGGATTTATGGGTGTTTCCATGGGAGTGGGAGATTCTTTTGCTGGCAGGTGCCTGATTTCTTTAAATCCGTACCCTTTCTAAGTCTGATCAAGGTTTGCTCATTGAGAGACATGTCCCTCTTTACTCTTCAGGGGACAGATCTATGAAATGCTGACTTCAGTCACCATTCCCTCTCACCTCTCTGTCTTCTCTCAAGCAGATTGTGCTAACAAGGACTTAATGTCAAAGGATATCCTTGGGGCATGTAGATGGAGATGTTTGATTATAGAGGGACATGGCCTCTTTTTTGCCATAATTCACAGGATAATGTTACATGTGCAACACACTCCCTCGGGCAAACCCAGAATTGTGAGAAACTCTAGTGCTTTTTCATGAATTAAGACATCCCTATAATTCCTATCAGGTATATCAGATAAGTCAGCTGTCTGTCTTCTGCAGTTTCTAATACACTAGCTTTAGCTCCCTCTATTCTTCTTTCGCTCAAGAAAGCACATTGGAAAATAAATTAATGGGAGTGACATTATTATAGAGGTAACTGCTGTAATTTATTATTTATTTAAAAAAGAAAATCATTTGCACCACTTTGTACTTAGTGAGTGATTTCTAGTGGCAGGTCCAAAACTGACTATAGCACGGCAGCATAGGAGACACTTCGTTTAAAACCACTGCCTTCAATTTCAGCTCACCTACTTACCTTTTCCTAGTCCAGGAAGACTGACACAGCCCGTTAGGGAAGAGTGGGGATTCCTTTGATGTTTGTAATCATCAACAAACATGATTTATTGGAGTGCTTTTTATTGGATTGACTTTATTGGGGTGACTGTGGTGGAAATAGCACCTTCATGTTGTACACCTCACTTAGATATGTACATCTGTCCGTATTCACACACGCACGCATGCACACACTCCCCACTCGGAGTTGCACCTTCACCTTCCATCCCTCAGATCTGTCATCTTGTGAGATCACATGTGTTGGCTTGATAGGGGCTGCATTCATGCTTTGGCTGAAATTTTTCCTTGGAGGAAGAAGAAAGGAGAAAGAATGGGTTAAAAATAAAGCATCAGTTCATAGGGGAGGAAAGCAAGAGGCGTTCCAGGGAAAGTAGTAATGGACAGAGCTAAGATACTGGGTTTTCTTTGTGAGATGAAGCATTCAGGGTCGGTTTCTCACATAGACTAGGTATTTATAAATATTTGCTGACCCATTGAATTAAGGGTCTGGACAGATCTAAGTCAGTCTCTCTCACTCTCTCTCTCTCTCAAAAAAGCAACTCTTCTGAGAAAGATGTTTATGGTATCTTATTTTTTTTCTTTTTAAATAAATGAAAAAAAGATTTAGAGAGATTTGCCATAGTTCACAAGAGTTGAGATTGAAACCTGGATTTTGACTCCCTATCTGATGTTCTTCGAGTAAACTGAGCAGACTCTCAGAACAAGAGAAAACAACCCTGATCCAGTGTTCCAACTAAAGGGGGAGCTGTTTATCTAAGCAGTGGGGATACAGGGAAGAACTGGACCTAGTGCCTGCTGCACAGGCCAGGGAGAGAATCAGACACAACAGACCACTAATACCTGTTCTAACGCTATGGCAGTAAAGGTCAGGCAGAGTGCTTGGGTTGTAGGGAGGGCAGAAAGGTGTCATAAATGCTGATCTGCAAAGGATTTGACAAGAGAGAGTGCTGAGGGACGACCCTGCCAGGCCAGCCCAGCAGCACGGACGTGCTTACTGTAATTCAGGGCCAGTGGTGAGTGGTCTGGTGTGGTTTCGGAGAATGGACGGTATGTCACAGGAGTTGAGGCTGGAGAAGGATAGGGAGGAGCAGAATTTTAGAGGTCTTGAGTTTAATTGTTCACTTTTTCTTTTATCATACATTTAAACACATTTCTTTTATCATACATTTTTATCATACATACATTGGTACTTATTAGGCAGTCACGTGCTGGTGAAGGCATTGGGGATACAAAGATAATTCCGATACAGTTGGTCCTTGCCCTTGAGGAAACCACAGATGCTTGTTTCATTCTCTCACCTTACAGGGACTTCCAAAGCATCATTGGAAGGAGAGAATCAAAGAATGGTGAGGCTAGAAAAAATCTCAGATCAGGACAATGGGCTGTAGGAGTGGTAGGAGAGTCTAAGCCCCTCTAGACTTACTCCTGGTTGCTCTCACTGGTCCCTGCCCTCCCAACCCTTTTCATATTCATGTTTTTCCTTTTACGGCCAACTCCTAGAAGTAGTTTTCTGCTTGCAAAATTGTCACCCTCACTCATTCCTCCGTCTTCTGACTTCTGCCCCCATTGCTACTTGAAACCACTCTTACCAGGATCGTCAACAATATTCTTGTGGCTAATTACAGTGGACTTTTTGGTCCTCCTCTTACATGACCTGTTATTATTTGATGGTTGTCCACTTCCTTTTTATCGACATACGCTTGGTTTTGGAAATACTAGCTCTCTTAATTTTTCTCCTACCTCTCTTGGTGCTTCTTCCAGTCTCTTTTGTTGCTTTCTCTCTGCCTAGTCTTTGAAAATTGATGTTCCTCATGGCTTTGTCCTCAGCTCCCTTTTTACTCAGTGTCATCTTCCTGGGCTGTGTCAATAATTCACATGGCCTCCTACTATATGCTGATGACTCAAATCTCTGCCTCCATCTGTGACCTCTCTCCTGAGCTCCAGACCCATAAAGTTAAGCATCTATTTGACATTTCTGTCTAAAATGGAGCTCATTATCTTCCTCACCCAAGTTTTTTCTCAGTGTGAGTCTTTCTAGGGTGAAGACCCTCCCTAGTTGAAGACTATCCTAGCCCACTAGCTTCAAGAAACATAAGTACTTAAAGGAAGCAAGCTTAAAAGAAAACGAATCTCAAGAGACCAAATCCTTAGAGAGACGCTGCCTCAGGCAAGCTGGAGCAGGTGCCCCATCCTTTGTTGTTGTGCCTAGTTCTTGTCCTTGAATGTGAACCACCCTCACCACCCCACCTTCCTGGGCAGAGAGGAGCCTTGTGCTTCACCAGGCCTAGAGCTCAACAGGAAAGATCTATCCCTTAGGGCTGGATGATACATACAGATCCAGGAAGGTGAAAGCTTTTCTGAGCTTCAGTTTCCTCGTATGTAATATGGAGATAACATGTGGGGGCACCTGGGGAGCTCAGTTGGTTAAATGTCTGGCTTGGTTTCAGCTCAGGGGATGATCTCACAGTTCTTGAGTTTGAGCTCTACATTGGGCTCTGTGCTGACAGCATGGAGCCTGTTTGGGATTTCTCTCCCTCTCTCTCTGCCCCTCCCCAACTTGCGCGCTCTCTCTCAAAAAATAAATATATATACATAATAAAAAATTTTTTTAATGGAGATAACATGTGGATATATAGGAATAATATGTGGAAAGAATATGTAAAGGCACTCTTGCTATCCTGTACACAGTAGCCTATGATTCCCTGATCATTGACTTACTCTGAATCAGAGAATGTTAATCTAGAGCAGCTTATTGAATTGCTGAAGGTCATATAACTAGTAAGGGTCATGACTATGGAACCTAAAGTTAATGAGTTTTTCACTAAATTGGATCCTAGAAACATCAGTGGTGAAAAAGAATAGCAAGGAACAACTTTGCTATCTGTTTATATATATAATTCTTACCATTTCTTCCCAGCTTCTAGCCACAGGAGGGAAAAAGAGTCTAAAAATATGTTGTTGGTACCAATTTCTGGTTTTGATATGGGTAATTAGCAGCTGAAAACAAAGCTGCTAATTGCCACTCTTATCAATGGGTGGTCTTTCATGTAGGTTGTTTAAATGTGAAAAACAGTGATATCACAGAAGCTCTGTTTGTTCCCTCCTTGGCCACCTCACCCTGGTTGATCCAGCTCCAGAAAAATCTGGACATCTCTGGGAGGAGAGACTGCAGAGTGGGCCATGTTCCACCCAGAGCCTTCCCACTGACCCCCACAGTGGGGCGCACCCCTTCCCCTGGCATTCTCCACAGCCACTGGAGGCCGAGTAGCCCTCTTCCTTTTGGACTTTAACATTTTAACTCAGGGTTCTGAGGGACCAACTCTCTATTAGGCAGCCATGTGCTGGGGGAGGAGCAGGACCAGGACCAGGATCAGGTTTGGCCTTGGTCCCTGTGACCTTGGGCAAATCACACCCACTCTGGGCTTCAGCCTCATGCCCTGTAAAAATGGGTTGATATAAATGAATTGAGATTCCTTCTTGCCCTCCTATGCTGTGATCCTCTCCTTCCAGAGATGTTTCTGAGTCCCTACAAGGTGACAGAGATGAAGCCAACCTCATCCCTGTTCTTCATTAACTCAGAGTATAGTAGACTTTATAGAGCCACTGCTGTCTTAATAGGCAAACTATGTAATATGCCTGTTACCTCACTTGAAAAATTAGGTTAACGCCTACTTGGAAGAGTTATTATGAAGATACAGATAATATATAAATAAACATACAGCTACAGTTTTAACACATCACAGTACCTGACATTATCAATCCCTAATTGAGCAATTGTTGATTTATAGTTGTTTCTCTGGCAGCTGTGGAAGTTTGTGAAGAGCCAAGCCTAGATGCCCATGTGCCACCCAGTGATTAGCACATCTGGAGTTGTCTGGCTGGGTGCCCTGTAGCCATGTCTCTCTGTGTGTCAGCTGTCCTCCCGAGAAAGAGAGTCTGTGTGTGACCCTGGATTCATAGCACCCAGCATGTTAGCCTGTCCAAAGGAATTGGCTTGTTTGAGCTGGTAGGTGCCAGGAGCTATCAGTAGAGTAGTCTCTGGTGTGGCTTCTGACTGGCTTTGTCTTTATCATATACTCATTAAAATAACTCTGAAAGCAAATAAAAAGCAATGTCCTTTCCCACCTTCTGAACCCAAGGCCTTTATAGCTTGCGGCAGAAATATAGCCAGATGCCATGGCAGAGAAGGGGCCTGACCTGGTCCTCGCTTCCCTTCCTGTACCCCGAATCTGTCCTAACCCATCCTTTCCCTGCCCTGTGACATCTCCATCCCCAACTCTCTTTTCCTCCCTTCACATCCTCTGTACTGAAGTAACCTCTTCTTGACCCTAAAACTTCCATGTGTCAGAGACAGGGTTCCTGGAAAGTAGAAAGAGCTTTGGGCTTGGAGGTAGGAGATTAAATCTTAGCTATGCCATTTACTGGCTTATGTGACCTTTGGCACATCCAGTAATTTCTCTGAGTCTCTGTTTCTTCTTATTTAGGATGGACCTATTCAACAGATTGGTACATAATAGGTGCCAAGTAAGTAAATGCTTCCTTCCCCAGGTTTTGTGACACTACCATCCTGGGTCCTTCCTCAGCCCCTGTCTTCTCAACTGTCTGCCTGTCCCCAACTGTGATGTCCTCTAAGCTCTGGATTCCTTCTCTCTTGCCTAGGATCTCATCTATTCCAGCCCAGTGGACACAGCCCGCAAAGTACTGATTGTCCTAAGGACCTTTTTGAGGAGGAATGAGGATGTCCAAGTGGGTGGTCTCATCCGAGGCCACTTCCTGCTGATCCTACAGCATCTACTGGTGGAACATGGGGCCTCTCCCTCAGGAGGTCAGTCTGCAGCTGTGGGGGGCATTTTTTGACCTGAAGCTCCGTTAGGAGTGGGCATCTCTGCCCTGATGAGGTCTGCTCCAGGAGACAGAATCAGAATTTTCTCTGAAAATGAGAAGTCAGGCCAGTGTGGAATCAAGCTAAACTTTATCTCCTTCCTCTCATCAGAGAGTGAGCGCTCAACATATTTGGTGTGTGTGTGTGTGTGTGTGTGTGTGTGTGTGTGTGTGTGTGTGTGTATGGTGTGAGAGTGTTTATGTTTAATGTTTCTGTGTGTTTAGCATAGGTGGGTATATATGATGTATGCATGCATGTCCTCACCCTGTGAGTTTGTCATGTGCTCAGAGCTGTTTGTCACAAGAATGGTAGTCCCCAGTTGGGAAGAAGAAAGTGGGAAATATAGGGGAGGCCAGGGAGGCAGTGGGAGCCAGCAGGGGCTGGGAACGGGGTGGATCTCAAATGTGTTAGAAGCTGCCAGTGAAATCCAGGATAGTTTCCAAATCTGGATTAGGACTCCTTGGAGTCAAGGAAGTTCGATGTTTGGTATGCTATGAAGACACTGAAAAGTTGAGATTGGTTTGTCTTTTCCTGTTTTTAAAAAGTTGAATTTTTGGGGCGCCTGGGTGGCTCAGTCGGTTGAGCGTCCGACTTCGGCCCAGGTCATGATCTCACGTCCGTGAGTTCAAGCCCCGCGTCGGGCTCTGTGCTGACAGCTCGGAGCCTGGAGCCTGTTTCAGATTCTGTGTCTCCCTCTCTCTCTGACCCTCCCGCATTCATGCTCTGTCTCTCTCTGTCTCAAAAATAAATAAATGTTAAAAAAAATTTTTTTTTAAATAAAAAAATAAAAATAAAAAGTTGAATTTTTAAATAAAATTTCCAAGCAAGTAAGAGGAAGTGGGAGGAGAGTTGTGGTTCACTAGATCCAGTGCTGACTGAGGATGGAAGTTTGGAGGTAGATTTAAGGGTATGTGGAAGAACTGAGTCCTTCCTCTTCAGGGAAGGATAAGCCACATCTAACTGATGATAATGCTTAAGAGCCATGAGATTTCATGGAAACATAGTTGAAAAAACGTGGGCACTAAACTCAGGTTTGGGTTCAAGTTCTGACCCTGCCACTAACTGACTGTGGGAGCTTAGAGAAGTTACTCAGCCTCTCTGGGCCTGTTTTTGTAACTGCAAGATAGAAATAACTATCCCTATTTCACAAGGGGGACCAAGTGAAATATTGAATTTCTGCTACCCAACCCAGAGTTGGCACTCAGTATGTCAGTTGCCCCTGTGCCCAAAGAAGGCAGGAAGTAGGGGTGAATCCCAACAAACATTTATAGTAGGGGATGTCTCTCTGACCTTGGGGTGATCTGAGTATCCTGACCAGCCCTCTTCCTTCTTCCTCACAGACTCGGGGAACCTACCGTTGCTACTGAGCCTCCTTTCTTTAGTGCAGCTGAAGAACAAATCAGAGCAAGAACTGGACAGCATGGCCATGAAGCTCCTTCACCAAGGTGCCTGAGGGCCCAGGGCTGGGCCTCCTCCTTCATTCCATCATTCATCTCTTTGAAAGAAGCTAGTGGGTCACTCTGTTCCCGTGGGTTTCTTGCTAGGGGATCTTTTAGATCTTTCTTAGTTACACTCTGGGAGGGTTTAGGAAATGAAACAAAAACAAAACCACAACACTGTGTGACAGGCACAGCCCTGGAGTTGGGAACGCCTGGGTTTGTTCTCAGCCACTAGCTATGCCACCTTAGGTAGTCACCTAGCTTTAGGTTCCTCACAGGTAAAACAGTAGTACTTAGCTGATGTAGGGTTGAGATAAGGGATTGCTACATGTAGAATGCCATGCAATACTTGGCACACAGTAGGCCTCCAGTGGAGACTGTCTGTGGAGATTCACTTTTCCTGGCGCAAGCTCAGTTCTCCACCCCACTCCACAACTGACTCAGGATCTGATGATTCAGTTCACAGTCCTCTAGGCCTCTTCCACCCATACCCAAACTTCATTAGGACTTTTCATTGTTCATTAATGCAGTTGCCACTTCATAAGCACCATCCTTAGAAGGGTTTCTTGCAGAAAGATTGAAATTACTAGGGAAAAAATGGCATTTCTTCAGTACTATGGACTGTCAGGCACTCTGGCCACAGAGGGGGTTGGTTCTTTCCCTGCCTGGATCCCAGGCCTGATAGACTTAAAAAGGGCCTCTAGGTCTGATCTGATGCTGGTCATCCCAGCCTATCTGTCAGATCAAGGTAACACGCAGCTGGGAGGGAAAACTGCATATGATAAAATGAAACCAGTTGTCAAAGGGCCTCGGGGGGGGGGGGGGGGGGGGTAACGACCTGAAACATACATGTGAAATGTAATATACATTTATATATAATCCTTGAGTACTTTAATTTGAGAGCATTGCAGGTAGAGGACAGAGTTGAGGAAGGGGGCTGCTTGTCTGATTGACCATAAGCCAATTAGAAGTCTGTGTGGCTGTGTGATGTGGCTGCCAAAACAGCAAATGGAGACCTAGGTAGGTTTCATATTGAGGCGATAAGGGCAGGGGAGTAGAGTGGTGAATCCTAGGAGGAAAGGGATAATGTTCTATAGATGTCTATTCTATGGTGTAGTAACTGTTCTGATGAGGCCTGGGGGATCATGAAGAGGCATCTCATCTTGGTTTGAGAAGTTACAGAGGGCTTCATGGAGGAGGTGAACTTTGAGCTGAATCTTGATTGCTGAATAGGTGTTAAGGAGTTAGCCAGATGAGGGCGAAAGAGAGGGTGAAAGAGAATATGGCAAGTTCAGGGAATTGCATGTTGATGGTGGTGGAGTCCTCTGGGAAAGTGGTGAATGCCCCATTGCTGGAAGATTCCAGAGGCTGGATCTTCTTCCTGCTAGGGGTGGCAAGCTGGCCTAGATGACCTCTACAGACTCTCATCATGGAGTCTTTGCTGGCATGAATGCTGTTATAGGATGCCTTTTGATCACCTAAACTTGTGCAGTCTGTTCTAACATGCAGCTATGGGCTGCTTGCCTGAATATTTTTTTTTCAGATGGAGAGTGTGAACATGCCTTCAGGTTTGTTACTGTGTTTCTTTTCATTGGCTGTTATTACCAGGGACACTTACTTTGTGCTTGGTCCCTAAGACTGACAGACTGACATCTGAAATTAGCCAGTGGAAGGGCATTATCTGTGATAATTGTGAGTGCTGTTGCACATGAAAGCCATGGAGTGCTAGGTGATGGGGTTCCTGGGGACTCTCTTGCAGTGAGCAAGCTGTGTGGGAAGTGCAGCCCCGCTGATGTGGATATCCTGCAGCCCTCCTTCAACTTCCTGTATTGGAGCCTTCATCAGACCACACCAAGCAGTCAGAAAAGAGGTACCGGGGCCCAGGCTGAGAGAGTGAAGAGGAAGGGTGCTGGGCAGTGTCTGTGGCCATTGCTGCCCTTAGTTTTTTTTTCTCTTATGGAAATATATAGGGGGAGATGTCTGGACCAGATAGCCATAAGATCCTTTCTGGTTCTGATAACCTGTGGTTCTGGAATGAAGTTGAAACCCTTAGAACCTCAAGCTGAGTCTTTTGTTCATTCACCGTGTGTGCATGAGGTCCCCATCATGTGCTAACCATGATGCTGGTGCTGAGCAGGGTCTCCTGTGTAACTCATGTGGCTCTCGCCCTGCCAAACTGTCTATAGCTGCCGCAGTGCTCCTTAGCAGCACGGCTCTGATAGAACTTCTGGAGAAGATTCTGGCTCTCACCTGGACAGAGGTGGACTCTCCCAGGACTGCACTCCTTTGCTCCGCCTGGCTGCTCGCTGCCTCCTTCTCTGCTCAGCAGCATGCTGGCAGACTGCAGGTTAGTCTCTAAGCCCTGTGGCTTTGGGGCATGGGGTGGCACACAGAGGAGTGACAAAATTCCTGAGTTCTGGTCTCAGCCCTGTGGCTTATTAGCTGCGTGACCTTGCCAAGGTTTTTAACTGAGTAACCTTGGCAAGGTATTTAAATCTCTGAGCTTCAGTTTCCTTGCCTGCAAAATGGGGAAAAAACCAGGGTTGTCAGGTTGGTTTACATTAATTTATCACACATGGATCACCTACCTGCCAGGCTGTGTTCTAGGCACAGAGGAATAGGACGTAAATACAACATGTACCCCACACTTCGGAAACTTAGATTGTACTCTTTAAGCAAAGCCTTGAAAAGAAAGTACAACTGTACCAGGCAAAGATAGCGGGGAAAGGCATTCAAGGTAAAGAGAGCAGTATGAGCAAAGACGGGAAGCCGCACAAATTTAGGACATAGTGTACATGTTTGGAGAGTGGTGAGTGACTGTGTGATTAGAATGTAGAGAGTGACTGTCAGATCGGACAGGAAGGCAGAAGCCAGCCTGTGGCCTTGTAGTACTGGATGGTAAGCTGTGAAATGCCAGACATGTATAAGCTGTTGTTGTGATTTTTGGAGAAGGTAATGCAGGGAACAGGGGAGCAGTGGACACACCGACAGATCACCTCCCTTCCTCTCAGTCCCTACCTGCCCCCCCATATAGGACCTTGTCATCATAGTGCCCTGAATGAGCTCCTTTGAGGGCTGCTCCACATTCTGGTGTCTCCTCTCTAAGCCTGGCTGCTCCTTATGGGTAGAAACATCTTCTAGCCTTGACGTATCTTCTCACTGTGCCTAGCCCTGTGCCAGTCTAGTGCGAGGCACACACTCATTTGTGAAGCCATTTTTATTTTTATTTTTTTAAATTTTTTAATGTTTATTTATTTTGAGAGAGAGACAGAGAGAGAGAGAGAGAGAAAGCAAACAGAGGAGGGACAGAGAGAGAGGGAGGCTGAATTCCAAGCAGGCTGTGCACTGTCAGCATGGAGCACCATACAGGGCTTGAACTCATGAACCATGAGATCATGATCTGGGCTGAAATCAAGAGTCAGACGCTTAACTGACTGAGCCACCCAGGAGCCCCTGAAGCCATTTTTAAAGTTTGGCCTCTAAGGTAGCAGCAAGCTCTGATAGATCTATTCTATAACTGGTCTTCTGGTTGTTGTCCATGGTGTTGAATTAGGACAGGAACCTTTTCTCCCTTTCTTGGGCCCACCCTTACCCCTGCAGTCACTTCCCTGGGTGGTAGCCTACACCGTGTGCCTGGCTCTGCCCTGGTCCTCAGCTCACACCCAGCCAATTACCTACTAACCACCTCCTCTCTAAGTCCTTCCCACTGCCTTAGCTCAGGCCTGATGGTTTGTTCTTACCACTAATGTGGCCTCTTCAGTCTCCTGGCCCTTGGCCTGTCCCCTCCTCCATATCTTCTGTCCCTGCAGCCAGTCTGTCTGCCCTCCAGAGCCCACACTCCTCCAGCAGCCTTTCTGTTCTCCACATGGCCACTGAGACCTTGCTCACCTGGCCCCTCGGCAGCCTAACTTACTGCCATTCCACCCTCCTTTTCTGTCCTTTGACCAACTGTTGACTCTTCTCCAGATCAGCTCTGCTTTTTCACATCCTCATACCATTGATAGTTTGTTTCTGATTGATTGATTCATTGTTGATAGCCTTTATTTCTAAGAGTTTTAGGTGTACTGAAAAATAGATAGCACAGAGTTCCCAAATAACTCCCACACAGTTTCCTCTATTACATTTTACATTGGTATGTTATTCCAATACCTTTGTACAAGTTGGTTCTTCTGCCCAGAACCTGCTGATCCACCAGCCAACAAACATTTTTGAGGAACTGCTTTGTGTCAAACTGTGATGCATCCAAATAGAGAAGTAATTCCTGCCTCAGAGCAGCATGTGTGATGGGTGAGGAGAGCAGAGCCAGACTCAGCTTTGAACCTACCATTCCAGCTAACCCGTCAGTTTGGACGTTGCTTTCATTTTAAAGAGCACCTTCACCAATGCTGATCTTCAGCCATTCTTCAGAATAGTTCTGAAGGGAGTAAAAGCAAGTGGCATTATTCCCATTTCATACATGAAGAAAGTGAGGCAGGCTGGGAGAGGTGCAGTGACTTCCCTTTGGCCACAGGCTAGCTAGTAGCAGAGCCAGGATTTTGATTCTGGGCTGTCTGACTCTAGATCTAAGTTAACTTGGATGGTGGGCTGAAATGGAGACTGAATCACAGATGAGGCCGGGCAGGCTCCCTTATGGAGGAGTTCCTTGACGATGGAGGAGATTTGGGGGAAGAAGTGTTCTCTGTGTACAGGCTTAATTCACCTCCTTAACACTCCTGAATCTAGGACTGGTGGGCTCACAAGACTGTGTGGCCTCCTTTGTCCCTCTTGATGCAGTGGGTATGTATGGGTGCATAGAAGAGATATTGGGACAGGTTATCATCTGCTCAAGCTGCCAGAATGTGGGAGTCACCCCTTCACCCCCTACCCTGCCAGGTTCACCAGACACTGTCCGTGGAACTGGACCAAGTATTGAAGGTCCTCAGCTTTCCGAAGAAAAAGGCTGCACTGCTCTCAGGTATGGCCCCAGGATCCTCAAGTAGGAGAAGATGAGCTTTTCCCTTAGACTGTGAGATGGGACCACCCCTCCCAGACTAGCTGATGGTCACCCCATTATTATCTACACTGTCTCCCCACTGTGACAGAGCTAGGTGGAAGGTAGGGAAAGAGGCGGGAACTGACTGGAAGGAGTTTCTTGCTTTCAGCTGCCATCTTATGCTTCTTGCGGACAGCCCTGCAACAAAGCTTCTCCTCTGCCCTTGTGGCCCTAGTGCCCTCAAGGGCCCAGCCACCACCGGCCCCTGAGGACACTGCCCTCGCTCCGCTGGGAACATCACAAGTGTTGTCCCTGGTCATCGGACTGCAGAACCTCTTGGTGCAGGTAAGGCCCTTGCCAAGTGGGACCCTGGCAGTGGAGTCTGCTTCTCCCAGAACAACAGTAGGAAGGAGTAGCTGCCTGTCTAGGACCTGGTATTTCCTCTAGGATTGGAGGGTGGATTGATTGGGACTTTTAAAGTTATAGTGACAGAAATGAAACACAAAATGGCTCATAACTGAGAAGGTCAGGGGTCATTACTGGCTTCAGGCACAGTTGGATCCCAGAGGCCCAGATAGTGTCATCAGAGCTCTGTCTCCATGTCTTGGTTCTGCATTTTTCTCTATCAGCTTTATTCTCATGG
Organism: Prionailurus viverrinus; assembly: GCF_022837055.1. Lineage (NCBI taxonomy): Eukaryota > Metazoa > Chordata > Mammalia > Carnivora > Felidae > Prionailurus > Prionailurus viverrinus. The sequence goes on from NC_062567.1 coordinate 132,326,881, forward strand.
GATGGTAGAATGACCAACAGCAGCACCTGGCTTATATCCTTCCAGCAGCAAGAGACTTTCTCTTTCCCAGCAGTCCTCAGAACTGAGTCTCATTAGTCTGGCTTGGGTAATGTGCCAATCACTGTGGCTGGACCATGGGATGCTCTGGCTGATGTGGCTTGAGTCAGTGCCCTCTCCCGGAGTCTAGGGCCATGTGGTCAGCTCTCCATTACCCTTGTAGACAGAATATGAAAGAGGGATAGTTCCACAAAAGAAAACTGTTTGCAGAAAAAGGAGGAGTGAATTTTGTGTAAGCCAAAACAGTAGATGTGTACCCCAGAGGGCTTTGTGTTTCACAGCTTACAGGACTTTTGGAGATCATTGTATTGTATTGTATTGTATTGTATTGTATTGTATTGTATTGTATTATTATTGTATGTATTATTTTAATTTACATCGAAATTAGTTAGCATATAGTGCAACAATGATTTCAGGAGTAGATTCCTTAATGCCCCTTACCCATTGAGCCCATGCCCCCTCCCACAATCCCTCCAGTAACCCTCTGTTCTCCATATTTAAGAGTCTCTTATGTTTTGTCCCCCTTCCTGTCTTTATATTATTTTTGTTTCCCTTCCTTTATGTTTATCAGTTCTGTGTCTTGAAGTACTCATGAGTGAAGTCGTATGATATTTGTCTTTCTCTAATTTCGCTTAGCATAATACCCTCTAATTTTGCTTAGCATAATCCCCTCTAGTTCCATCCACGTAGTTGCAAATGGCAAGATTTCATTCTTTTTGATAGCCGAGTAATACTCCAGTGTGTGTGTGTGTGTGTGTGCGCGCGCGTGTGTGCGTGCGTGCGTGCGTGCGTGTGTGTGTGTGTCTATACACTTAACTGATGGACATTTGGGCTCTTTCCATACTTTGGCTATTGTTGATAGTGCTGCTATAAACATTGGGGTGCGTGTGTCCCTTCGAAACAGCACCCCTGTATCCCGTGGATAAATGCCTAGTAGTGCAATTGCTGGGTCGTAGGATAGGTCTATTTTTAGTTTTTTGAGGAACCTCCATACTGTTTTCCAGAGTGACTGCACCAGCTTGCATTCCCACCAGCAATGCAAAAGAAATCCTCTTTCTCCACATCCTTGCCAACATCTGTTGTTGCCTGAGTTGTTCATGTTAGCCATTCTGACAGGTGTAAGGTGGTATCTCACGGTGGTTTTGATTTGTATTTCCCTGATGATGAGTGATGTGGAGCATTTTTTCATGTGCCAGTTGGCCATCTGGATGTCTTCTTTGGAGAAGTGTCTATTCATGTCTTTTGCCCATTTCTTCACTGGATTATTTGTTTTTTGGGTGTTGAGTTTGATAAATTCTTTATAGATTTTGGATACTAACCCTTTATCTGATATATCATTTGCAAATATCTTCTCCCATCCCATCAGTTGCCTTTTAGTTTTGTTGATTGTTTCCTTCGCTGTGCAGAAGCTTTTTATTTTGATGAGGTCCCAGTAGTTCATTTTTGCTTTTGTTTCCCTTGCCTCTGGAGACCTGTTGAGTTAGAAGTTGCTGCGGCCAAGATCAAAGAGGTTTTTGCCTGCCTTCTCCTTGAGGATTTTGATGGCTTCCTGTCTTACATTTAGGTCTTTCATCCATTTTGAGTTTGTTTTTGTGTATGGTGTAAAAAGGTGGTCCAGGTTCATTCTTCTGCATGTCGCTGTCCAGTTTTCCCAGCACCACTTGCTGAAGAGACTGTCTTTATTCCATTGGCGATTCTTTGCTGCTTTGACAAAGATTAGTTGGCCATACATTTGTGGGTCCATTTCTGGGTTCTCCATTCTGTTCCATTGATCTGAGTGTCTGTTTTGGTGCCATGGAGATCATTGTTTATCCAGCCATCACATACTGTGAAGGGTGGTGGGGCATGGAGGTATGTTAGATGCCTGCCTTTGAGGAGTTAACATTTGGTGGGGAACTGCTGTGTAGACAAGAAGTGATAACACAATGTGGTCAGTTCTGGGCTAAAGGGACACACTGCATTGTGGGGTACAGGGTGTAACTGATAGCCTAGTATAGGGTTAGTGCAAAGCTGGCTGTCAGAGAAGGTTTCCTGGTAGGGATGCTTGAGCTGAGCTGAAAAGACCAAGTGATTTGTCCTACATCCCTACGGGCAGGGGGGCATCAGAAACAGGATTGATCTTGATGGCAGCACCATTTTGTTCTCTGATATGGACTCATTCCCTGTTCCTGGCCTTGTGGCCTGTTTCCAACCCTTGATTCCCCAGAACTTTTTTTTATTTTAAGAGGCTTATTGTGTATTATTTTCTTTTCTTTAAAAAAGATTTTTTTTAATGTTTATTTATTTTTGAGAGAGAGAGAGACAGAGCGTGAGCCAGGGAGGGGCAGAAAGAGGGGGAAACAGAATCCGAAGCAGGCTTCAGGCTCTGAGCTGTCAGCACAGAGCCCAATGCAGGGCTCAAACTCACGAACTGCAAGATCATAACCTGAGCCAAAGTCGGGCACTTAACCGACTGAGCCACCCAGGCACCCCTATTGTGTATTATTTTCAAATATGAGCTGGTCACTGTAGGGTTACGGAAGCCCTGGATGTTTATGCTGTTGTTTTTTTTTTATTTTTTTTTTCAACGTTTATTTATTTTTTGGGACAGAGAGAGACAGAGCATGAACGGGGGAGGGGCAGAGAGAGAGGGAGACACAGAATCGGAAACAGGCTCCAGGCTCTGAGCCATCAGCCCAGAGCCCGACGCGGGGCTCGAACTCACGGACCGCGAGATCGTGACCTGGCTGAAGTCGGACGCTTAACCGACTGCGCCACGCAGGCGCCCCTGTTTATGCTGTTTTTGTTAGACTTGGATTCTCTCTTCTTGCCCTTTGGAGCTTGTCTAAGAGAGATCCTTCTGGTCTGATCTGAGGGCAAGTCGTTCATAAGACAAGAGGAGGGAGGTTGGGGAGGGAGCCAGCAAATGAGTGAGGGGAGTTGCAGAGACTTCCTGGGGTGGGATGTGGGCCTTCATTTGAGCAGACACTACTTGGTGTCCAGATGGTGACTGCACATATATGATACAGCTGTTGATTGTGGGAGATCATGTTCAAGGACTGATCCCCACTGAGCCTGTGCACAGTATGGGGAAGGTTGAGAAATGTCAGGAGATAGAAGTTGCTGGCTCTGTGGTTGCCGAGATTTGTCCTGCCAGCGCATCTCTGCACAAGGCTCTGTACCTTTAGCTGTCTCTGTTGTAACTTCCCATTTTCCTATCAGTCTTCCCGAGACTGTGAGCTCCTCAAAGGTAGGAACTGTGTCTGACTAATCTTTTGTGTCTTGTTCCCCTTGTGGGTTCAAAACCAGATGAGAAATCAGGAATCAGATGAGAACCAAACCATCAGCTTTATTTCTGGTAAACACTGTAGTAGAGTGTAGCTGGGACTTCAGGTCATACTGGGCTTATTTATTTATTTTTTTTGTCTCAACTTTTTCATATACAGCAGAGATTAAAGAATTTTACAGTGACCATTCATATACACACCACCTAGATTTTATTAACATTTTACTGTACTTGCTTTATCATATCTATTCGAAAAGAGCTTTTAAACCACCGCCTTTCCCCCAGGCCAGACCAGGAGCCTATATGCAGGGAAATTATGTTTGCATTGTGGACACTTAGCCAGCTGGCCAAGACCTTAAGAGTTTAAGTTCATGAGAGCATGACCTTTAATACCTTGATCCTGTCTTGATGACATAGTACATGTTAAGCTAATATCTTACCTATTAGATTAATCTGTCCTTGGGTGAGGAGGAGCCAGTTAAATGTGGGAGGAAGGGCAAATGCTTTCTCTTCAATGTTTCTGAAAGGGCTGAAGTTCCTATTTTAACATTCAGAACATAGGGAAAAAATTATTCCCTTATACTCTATATCCAGCATGAAACCTGGCACTAAATTGGCATCCAGTGTTTGTTGAATGAATGAATGAATGAATGAGGACACAGAAATGAATATGACATTAAGTACTCAGGTTGTAGGAAGCACAATTACAATTAATGCCAAAATGACCTATTATTTGAATCAAGAAAATCTCTACAGAAGAGGTTACATTTGAACCAGGCCTTGAGTGATGGAAACCTTCCTTAAACTAGTGGCTTAACCACTAAGGGATCAGTGACTTCCTTTAGCACCATCACCATTCACTTTCCCTGCCCAGGGCCCAGGGCTGCGACACTCTCCTGTGCCTCTGGTGTTTTGTTTTTTGTTTTTTTTTGGTTTTGTTTTGTTTTTTAAATCATGGTAAAATTAACATCACAAAATTAATCATTTTTAAGTTACGATTCTGTGGCAGTGAGTACATTTACATTGTTGTACAAACACTACCACCTTCCATCTGCAAAACTTTTTCATCTATCTTGTCGAACTAAAACTCTGTCCACAATAAACAGTAATTCTCCATTGTCCCCTCTCCCCAGCCCTTGACAGTCACCATTCTACTTTCTGTCTCTATTCAACTATTTGATTCTTCTAGGTAGCTCATTTAAGTACAATAATATAGTATTTGTCTCTCTGGAAGTTTTGGACTGTCCTCAGCAGTCCCTGGGAAGGGGAACCAACTGAAATAACTCATGAATTCTTCATGAGAGGCTACTGGGCCTGTGCTGGTTGTAGGAAAGTGTGGTGAGGAGCCGCTCAGCCTCACAGTCACTGTCCCTGTTACTGCCTGCTGAACAGGGCCAAGGAGCCCCTTTCTCCTTTCTCTCACTGACACACTCCTGAGAAATTCCCTGGCCTCCTGCCTTCAGCCATAGTGACCTTTCTGTCACTGCCCTTAATCCAAGGAAGTATATGGAAGAGTCATTTTGTTTCTGTGTCCTTCCCTCAGGGCTGGAGATAAGCCTTCTTCAGACCTTCCATAGTTTTGTCATTTAAAAATGGTTCTTTATTTGTTCAATCATTCATACATTCAGCAAATATTAATCCCACAGCAATCCAAGAATAGAGGAGGTCTCTCTCTCTCTCCTGAGCTCCCAGAGTGGTTTATTCAGTCCTGTAATGAGGCTTGTATTTATCATATTTTATTATATGGTCAGTGGTCTGAATTTCTGTCTTCTTCTGTAAAACTATGAATTTCTTTTAGGCAAAAACTTTCGCTGCTTGTGGGGGTTGCAGTCAGAGAAGGCCTCACAGAAAAGGTGACATTTGAATTCAGCCTAGAACAGTGTCTAGGCAGAGGTAGAGGGAAGGGCATTCCAGGCAGGGAGGACAGCATGAGCAAAAGTGCATAATATGGAAGTGCATGGGGGAGGGAGAGGTTGAGGGGTGGCAAGAAGTAGAAGATGACACTGAGGAGCTGGGCAGGGGCCAGACTAGTCAGTACCTTACGTGCCAGGCCAAGAGGTGCTGTGGGGAGCCATGAAGGGCTTCTATCAGACTGAGTTTTTGAAAGGTCACTGGCGACCACAGTAGGAAAGAGGGGTGGAAGGAGAAAGCCTGAAGGCAAGTGGACTGTTGAGCAAGAGATTGTTACAGTTACCCAAGTAAATGACACCGAGGCCCGTGTCACACCCACTGAGATAGCTAAAATGAAAACGACAGATTATATCAAATGTTGGCAAGAATGTGGAGTAAGTGGAGTCCTCATACATTATTGGGATGGGAATGCAAAATGGTGCAGCTACTTTGGAAAACAGCCTGGAAGTACTTCAAAAAGCTAAACATAGAATTTCTGTATGCCCAACAGTGCTCTTCCCAGGTATGTGCCCAAGGAGATTGAAAGTGTGTGTCTACACAAAAACTTAAACACACATGTTCATAGCAGTACTATTCATAATAGTTCCAAGTACAAACAACCCCAATGTTCACCAGCTGATGAATGGATCAACAAATTGTATACACGTACAATTGAATACTATATGGCCATAAAAAGTAATGAAGCACTCACATGCTACAATGCAGGTGAACCTTGAAAACATGCTCAGTGAAAGAAACCAGATGTAAAAGACCACATATTACATAATTTCATTTGGATGAAATGTCCAGAATAGGCAAATCCATAGAGACAGAAAGTAGATTAGTGGTTGCCTAGGACTGGGGTTGGGGGTCAGGGAATGGGGAGCAACTATTAATGAGTATGGGGTTTCTTTTGGGGATGATGAAAATATTCTGGAATTAAATAGCTGTACAACTCTGTGAATATACTAGAAACTACTGATCTAGGGACGCCTGAGTGGCTCAGTTAAGTGTGTGACTCTTGGTCCTTGTTCAGGTCCTGATCTCACGGTTTGTGAGCAAGCAGAGGAGGTGCAGAGAAAGAGGAAGACACAGAATCCAAAGAGGAAGACACAGAATCCAAAGCAGGCTGCAGGCTCTGAGCTGTCAGCACAGAGCCTGACATGGGTCTTGAACCCACAAACCGCAAAATCATGATCCAAAGTTGGATGCTTAACAGACTGAGCCACCTTGGTACCCTGATCTGTACTTTTAAAAAGATTAATTTTGTGGTTTATGAATTATATCTCATTAAAGCTGTTATTAAAAAAAAAAAAAGCAGTATCAAGAGGGAAAAAATGACAGTAAGACCTAAGCTAGGGCACTGGGTGCTAGTCCTCTGACGTCTCTGGTCCAAAGCAGCCATGCAACATCAGCACCAACGATTGAGTGCTGGGCAGAGTGTGCAGTCTTCAGCTGTCTGAGCCGAGGTAGCTCAGTGCAGTGCTGTGGAAGGTGCACTAGCCAGAATCATAGAGATCTGCATCATAGTCCCTGCCCCGCTCCTAACTCTAAAGGAGTTTAGCAAGTCAATTCCTCTTATTGATCCTTGATTTCTCTATCTGCAAAATGTAAGGAGTCTTTCAGCATTAAGCAATTTGGGCCTATGAGAATAGCCTCCATTCCCCCAGGAATGGAGCACAGCCCAGAAAAGCGTTGGTTGTAGTGAGGATGGAGGCGGTGTTCAGGGTTCACCATGCTGGGTCACGCGGGGCAAAGAGAGCAGGTTAATAGCAGTGGTGGGGAGGGCTGTGTACTGGAGGACTTGCATGGCATTGGAGTAGGGAGAAGCCAGGGCAAAGTTCCCTTTTTACTTCTCAGAGGAGCCACAGGACTATAAATCTCTGTCTCCAGAGAATACGTACAGTACGTTTGTTTTGGGTTTCTTTGGAGATGGAGACCTTGGCCAGCAGGTGGAGCTGCAGGAAGACAGGAGGGGGCCCTTTCTTGTGGCCAGGACTAACAATAGAGCAGGCCACCTTGGGAGGAATAAGAGTGTCTTGTGGCTGGGGATCTCCAAGCAGAAACCCAGCAAGAACTCCTGGATTCCAGTCCAATTGCTACATCCCTGGGGAGAGTTGGGGAGAGGTAAGGCTGTGTCTGAGCAGGGAAGAAACAATTATCCTTGTGCTTAGACTTGGCTTTGTGATTCGGGTTGGTGTAGAATGTTGTTACCAGATTGGAAATCAGTGAGCTGGTTAGTTTTACAAGATGTGAGGCTTTGATCTCAGGTATCGTTCCTACAAGGGCAGAGGTATATGTCAGGTTAGGGTTCTAGGAGAGTAGGAGGTGGGGAGGAAGGGGAGAAGACATTTATCAAGTGCCTACTCCGCACAAACACTTGACCTACATTATTTACTTAAAAATTTTTTATGTTTATTTATTTTTGAGGCAGAGAGAGAGAGCGTGAGCAGGGGAGGGGCAGAGAGAGAGAGGGAGACACAGAATCTGAAGCAGGCTCCAGGCTCTGAGCTGTCACCACAGAGCCCAATGTGGGGCTTGAACTCAGAACCATGATATCACGACATGAGCTGAAGTCAGACACTTAACTGACTGAGCCACCTAAGTGCCCTGACATATGTTATTTATCCATCACAACTCCTCTGTAAGGTAGAAATTATCATCTCCGTTTTATAGACAAGGAAACAGAATCCCAGAGAGGTTAAGTAACCTGCCTAAGTTCACACACTTTTAGGTCAGGATTTAAACCTAAATCCTTTTCGGGGCTCCTGGGTGGCTCGGTTAAGCGGCCGACTTCGGCTCAGGTCATGATCTCACGGTCCGTGAGCTCGAGCCCTGCGTCGGGCTCTGTGCTGACAGCTCAGAGCCTGGAGCCTGTTTTGGATTCTGTGTCTGTCTCTCTCTGACCCTCCCCCGTTCATGCTCTGTTTCTCTCTGTCTCAAAATAAATAAACATTAAAAAAAAATTTTAAACCTAAGTCCTTTTGTTTACAAAATCCATGTTCTTTCAGTGTCCCAAGAAGTGCATCTTGTGAACAGGGGCCATTGTTACCAGAGTGGTGGTACCTGGCATTCCTAATGCCCAGTGGTCCCAGCTCCTCATCCAGGTGGTGCTTGCTGGGTTTCTCAGGTAATATGGAGACAGAGTCAGAGAGTGGCACTGGGGCCATAGCTCTTTGCAGGTGGGGAAACCAAGGCATGCTGGCTCATGTGTGTGCCTGGGAAGAGGCTGGAAGTGCCCACTGGTTAAGAGTTAAGTTTAGGTTGGAGAAGGAGAAAGGGCACAAGACCCGGGGTTTGGTTCTAGATCTGCCACCTACTGATATATGCAGGTGTCCTCAGGTCAAGTATTTTCCCTCTGGGCCTCATTTTCTCAGCTGTAAAATGAGGTAAGTGGAGAGCTCAAACACTTCAAGCTGTGTTCCTTACAGGACTTAGGAGTTCTGTGTAGAAAACCCAGGGGTTTTTAAAGGGAGGGCGTATTTCTCCTGTTATGCATTTCATGAGGATGTTCTCACCCTTTATTGAGTGTGTACTCTGTGGCAAGCATTGGCTGAGCACTCTGTATCCATTTCTCCTTCAACCCTCTCAGCAACTCAGGTAATTTTAAAATTCCCATTCAGCAAGAGTAAGTGACTTTAGCCAGGGTCACATAGATGGTAAGTGACTAAGGAAAGATGCAAACCCAAGTCTGTCCTATGTTCTTAACCATCACATTGCTGCCTTTGAAAGAACAGTATGAAAACAGCATAGCTTTGTTTGTTTTTACATTAAAAAAAATCATTTTTTATAACTTACATGCAATAAAATTCATTGATTTTAAGTGTACAATTAAATGAGTTTTGACAAAAATATAGTTTCATAAACACTACCACAATCATGATATAGAACATTTCCATCACCCTAGATAATTCTCTGGTGCCCCTTGGTAGTTAATCTCTTCTCAGCCCTGTCCCTCAGTACATACTGATCAGCTTTCTGTCACTACAGTTTTGCCATTTCTAGAATTCCTAGAAGTGAAATCATACAATATGTGGTCTTGTGTGTCTAGCTTCTGTCACTTAGCTTAATGCTTTTGAACTTCATTCATATTGGTGTGTGTGTCAGTACTTCATTTCTTTTTACTGGTGAGTAGTCATCCATTATATGGCCATACCACAGCTATTTACCTATTAACCTATTGATTTGGGACTTCCAGATTTTTGACTATTATGCATACAGTTGTTCTTCATATGGAAGTACAAGTCTTTGTGTGGACATATAGTTTTATTTCTCTTATATAGGACTGGAATTGCTGGGTCAAATGAGGTATTTGTTCTCTAATGTGTGTAACAAGTTATCACAAACTTAATGGCTTAACACCACACCGTTTATCACCTCACAGTTTTCTATATCAGAAGTCTGAGTGGGTTTGAGCAAGTTCTTTGCTTAGAGTCTCACAAGGCTGAAATCAAGGTGTTGGCCAGACTGGGTGCTTATCTCGGGAATCTGGGAAGAAATCCACTTCTTCTGCAGGGGCCTCTTCTAGCTCTTTGCCCACATTCTTTCTCACTGGGCCCCTCTATCTTCAAAGCAGCAATGCGTGCTGAGTCCTTCTCACATCTCCAGGCTCTCTGGTTCTTCTGCCACCAGCCAGAGAAAATGGTTTTTCAAGGCCCCAACAATCTCATTTTGCCCTATAATGTAACATAATCACAGGAATAACATCTGGGAGCAAAGGTCATGGGACCATCTTAAAATTCCACCTAGCACATATGGTAAGTACATATTTACTTTATAAGAAACCATCAAATTGTTTTCCAAAATGGTTGCATCATTTACTTTCCCACCAGAACTATATGAGAGTTCTAGTTGCTCTACATTCTAACCCACATGGTATCGTCAGTCTTTTTAATTTTAGCTGTTGGTGGGTGTGTAGTGGTAGTTTTCATTTGCATTTCCCTAATGACTGATGACAATGAGATATTTTGGCATGCTTATTAGAGCATAAAATTTTGTTTGATGAAAGGTTCTGCTTTAAAAAAAAAGGTTGAAACTTACTGGCTTAGATAAACTGTGAGGTTCTTACAGAGTCTGTAATCTATGAATCTCTTAATGGGGCCCAGGGCTTATCTCCTTTTCTGAAACAGCCTCTTGAATGTAGGTAGAACATAGGTGAATCATCAGTATAAGCACTGTGCTCTGTGTGTGTGTTAGACATGAAACCAACGAACATTCCTTGATTATCTACAGGGCTACAATCCCATATCTGAAATTCTGAAATCCAAATTATTCTGAAAACCAGATTTTTTTTCTTGATTGACACCAAAACTCATTGGTAGCAAAACCTGACATTAACTTCTGTGGGGTTTTGTTTGTTTGTTTGCAGAAGGACCCTCTGTTGTCCTATGCCTGTGTTGCCTGCCTGGAAGCCTTGCTTGATTACCTGCATGCCCGGAGCCCAGACATCGGTAGAAACCCTCCCTATTTTCTGATGTTCTCATAGGGGCAGCCAGCCCCTGCCACCCTCCTGTCCCAGACTTCCAACCTCTGTTCTTTGACTCACACTCATTTTGTTTCTTTTCATAATACTACAAGGGCATTGCCATGCCCATTATACAGATGAGGACATTGTAGTTCAGGGAGATCAAGGAACCTGCCCAACCAAGGTCAAAAGCTCTTAAATGGCAGAGCTCTTCCTATGCCTGCTTCCCACAATAGTGGGATATGTGGTTTCCCTGGGCCAGGTAGCATAGGTGGATAGAAGCCCAGGGAAGAAAGAAACTTCCTGCGTTCAGGTCAGTTTGTCCAATGCCCTGCCTCTAGCTGGGCAACCCCTGTTTGAGCCAATCCGAGAAAGTCCTCTTCAGCAATGCTCCATGGTCTATGGAAAAGTAGCAGTAACAGCCTAGAGTGACTGGTGTTTCCTGTAGCATTCCATGTGGTCTCCCAGCCCTGGAATCGGTTTTTGCTGTTTACCCTCCTGGATGCTGGAGAGAGTTCCTTCCTCAGACCTGAGATCTTGAGGCTCATGACCCTGGTAAGTACTTAATGGATGGTCTTGTGGTCTGAAGAATGTGATGAGCTGGGTGGTCCTGAGGAGACCAGGTAGAGGGGTAGAAGGTAGAGGGGCTGGGTGGGTCTTCACCCTACAAGAAGCCTGCTCAGAGAATTCCTCTAAACACCCACATCTTCTCACCCCAAAAGACCCAGATACTCCTAATTTATTTGCATATGAATCATGAATCATTGGCTGGGGCCTACCTGCCGCACCCAGATCCTATGCTAGGGACCAAAGGTGTTACTGAGCCAAATGCTCTGCCCTTTAAGGGTCTCTCAGTCTTGAGAAGGAGATAGACAGGAAACTAATAGTTAAAACATGACGTTATTAGTGGCAGAGTAGAAGATATGCTAAGAACCTAGCTTGTGGTAAGTGCCCACTGAATAAACAACAAAGCAGTGAGCCTGTGAATGATAGTAAAGCGGATCAATGAATAAATCAGTGGTTGGTGTGGGAACACAGAGAAGAGTACAGTTGACCCTTGAATAATGTGGGGGTTATGTTGGTCCCTGAGCAGTTGGAAATCCGAATATAACTTTTGACTCCCCCAAAACTACCTACTAATAGCCCACTGTTGACTGGAAGCCTTACTGACAACATAAACAGTCAGTAAACACATATTTTGTATATGTACTGAATACTGTATTCTTACAATAAACTATAAAAAGAAAATGCTATTAAGAAAATCATAAGTACAGTACAGTATTTATCGAAAATAATCTGTGTATAAGTGGACCCATGCATTTCACTCTCGTGTGGTGTAAGGGTCCACTGTAATTATTTCTGCCAGAGCTGGGAGGGAGAGGTGAGTAAGAGTGTAGTAAGCACTCAATTGATGCCTGTATTTCTTTAATAAAATGAAAGAACATTCAGCAGGAAGGTAACATTTTAGCTGAGGCTTGAAGGATTATTAGGCAAAGAGGAGGAAAAGTATTCCAAGTAGTGAAGTGAAAATAGCAGGGGTACGAGCACCTGGCAGTGTGTTTGGGTAACCACCATAGTCCATTTTGACCATGAGCGTGAGGTACAAGGCCAAGGGGTGAGGGGAAGGGTACTGAAGAGGTCAGCAGGACCAACTCTCTCAGGGTTTCATACTCTGCCTCATTTATTCCACTTCTCCTGGACCCACCAACTCTGAGCTCCTGAAGGCAGGGTTCTGTGGGCTTCAGATCTGTGCCCCCAGCCCAGTGCCAATCACAGCAGGGACACAGGAAATGTCTGTGAATGAAGGAGATACCAAATCACTGTGTGTTTGCGGCTTCTCTCCCTGGCCTAGTTTGTGCGGTTCCAGAGCAGCAGTGTCCTTTCTCGTGAGGAGGTGGGTCATGTTCTGCAAGGCGCAGCTTTGGCTGACCTCTCTACCCTGTCGAATACCACACTCCAGGCTCTGCGTGGCTTCTTCCTGCAGGTGGGTTGGAAGGGGATGCCACGGAGCCTCTGTAAGGCTAGACCCTCCACGCCATCTTCTTTGTGGAGGATGAGCCCTCTGGCCACAGCAGCTAGAGGGAGGTCAGGAGTACAGAGGGTGGAGGGTAGAGAGGATCTGATGGAGTAGGCACTGAGAAGGCCTGTCTCCCCTGCCCTCTTCTTGCTCCAGGTCCAGAGCATGGGCCTCCTGGCTGATGAGAGCACGGCCCAGACCTTGCACGTCTCCTTGGAGGGCCTCTCCCCTAGCACCTCCTCAGCTGAGCCGCCCCTGGACATGCTGTATCCTTTCCTGCATCTGGGAGCTTGGCCTGGGCAAGGTCATCCAGGCTATGGGAGGCTGTGGCATCATGCTTCAGAGGGGTGCACTGTCTACAGCCCTGTACTTTAAAGCATGTGGGTCAGTGAGAATAATTAATAGTGATAGCAACGACAATGATGTACTCTGTTCTAAGTTCCCACCAAGGGCCAGGCACGTTACATGTATTGTGTCTTAATCCCCACAGAAGCCAGGGATGTTAATATAGCTATAACTTAGACCAGAGAGGTTAAATGACATGCCCAGGATCACACAGTAATAGCATCAGGATTTGACCTCTGTTTATCTCCAAAGCCGTATCGCCAAACTCAGGAAGGAGCTAGTCCTTCCCCAAAAGCTTTGGAGAAAGTTGCCCAAACCCAGATACGGGTGCTTCCCTCAGCCCAACATGGAGGGTGCTGTGTGACTGACATGTCCCCGAGAGAGCCTGGGGCTGTGGGCAGTAACTAGAGGCCCTTTGGGGGTGGTTGTGGTGCTCCAGAGACACCTCAGTCTGTGTGTTGTTTGGTGGTACTTCCTCCCCACCCCCACTGGCTACCTCCTTGGCTTTCTTCTCTCTCCTCCTTTTTCTCTCTCCTCTTTTCTCCTCTTTCCCTTGTGCATGGAATGTTCCCTGTTGAATAGCAACTACCTACCCAGGTGTTTGGGTCCCAGTTTTAGAATCCAGCCCACTATTCTTAAGAGCTCTTCTGTTCTTGTGTGACTGTTTTTGCCCTTTTGGGGCTCTAGAAGTGTGGTTCTCCCACGGTTGGCTCCACCTTTCTGCTGTTCTCCTCTCATGTTTTGCTGCCAGTTGCCTGGGAGGGGTGGCTGTATCCCTGTCCCACATCAGAGACTGATCCTCATGACTCGAAGGCCCAGAAACGGAGAGAACTGTGACCTGGAGAAGAAAAAGTCAGGGCAGAATTGTTGGAGAAATGGATGACAATTGTAGCCGTTCACTCTATTGTTGAAGTGGAATCAGGAAATAAAATGATACACTCACATGTCTCTGTGGGCTCTCCAAAAAAAACATTTCACTCTCAATTTACCTTGGCTCCCTGGAGCTGATAACTGCCAGTAGGATAGTGGATTGCTTCGGTAAGGAATGGATGGCCTCCTCAGGGACAGTGGGTGGGATTTGTTCTGCTAACATGTAAGGAGCACCAGCTGGATGCCTCAGTTGTACCCAGAAAATGCCACTCGCAGGCCATCCACGGGGCTAGAAGTGCAGAGAAAGTCCATGTTTGGTACCGGTGTGATCCCAGTGCTCCAAGAGGCAGCCTCACCTCACATGGAGCTGGAGAGAGGTACAATTTTGAGGCAAGGACGCTGAGCAGGTGAAATCCTTCTCTGCCTTGCTAGCTCGGTGGAACTGTTCCAGCTCAGCCCTTCCCTGGCCAAAGGAGGTTCCTTGTTTCTTTCTGTGGGCCCTTCCCAGAGCTTGTATCTTTATCCCCAAGTGTGCGGTTCTTTTAATGTCTGCTCTCCACCGTTGTGCCTGCTTCCTGTTCCCAGCTCAGCCCACCGTGCCTCTTGCCTGCCGTCCCCAATCCGGGTGCCCGTAAGTGGACAGCCCACCCTTACTCCTTGGGTTTGGCTGTATGGACCCTGCACAAAACTGGTATGAACTCTGCCCTAATGAACTGCACTGTAGGTTTCTTCTTCTTCTTCTTTTTTTTTTTTTTTAAATAAAGTTTATTTATTTTAGTAATCTCCACACCCAAAGAGGGGCTTGAACTCACAATCCTGGTATCAAAAGTCCCATGCTCCTCCCCTACTGAGCCAGCCAGGTGCCCCTACAGGCTTAAAAAAACAAAACAAAACAAAACAAACCACTGTTAGTCCGTGACCCACCAAACTGATCCTGCCAACTATGATTTAAAAAACACTGTCAGCTTATGAAAAGTTTCGGTCAGGGCGCCTGGAAGGTCACGCGGACGGCAGGGGTCAGGGCCTCAGTCCGCTGACGCGCCCTGTAAGTCAGGCACAGACCCCACACAGACTTAACTTCCTCCAGTCTGACCGTGACAGAACGCCGAACGATCGCGCCCCGGCATAAGCTTGGCGGGACCGGACCCCAGCTAACCGCGCTGAGGACTCGCGCGGGGGCCCGGCGGGGCGGGGCCGGAAGTGAAGTCAACGGAGCGGTTGTCGCGGCCCGCGCTCATTGGCCGGGAGCGGCGCGGTGGGCGGGGCGGCGCGCGGTGATCCTTGAGCGGCTGCTAGCGCCAAGTGTGGGGTTTCGCGTCTTCGGTGTTCACCCCGCGGACCCTGGAGCCAGGCTGCACGCCGACGTCCTATCCGCACTTCCCTTCCCGCACCTCCCGGCCTGGTAGGTGGAGGCAGGGGTCCCGCGCAGGCAGGCTCCAGGTGGCGAGGGCAGGGCGTGGGGTAGGTGGGGACCAAGGGCCCCCAAACCGGTTGCTGGGGGTAGAGGGTGAGATTCGCGGCCCCGAATGCGTCTCGTTGGAAGGACTCGTTCTCTCCTCCGGGAGCCCCACAAGGCTCGGGGCAGCAAGCCGGGTCCGCGAGCCCGCGTAGCGGTCTCAGAGCCCGCCACCGCCACGCCATCCTTGCAGAATGTGTTCCGAGTCGCATACCCAACCTGGAAGAGGTCTGGGAATGCACGGTGCGAGGAGCAGGATTGAGAGGCTGGGTAAGTGGGAGTAACAGTGGAAAAAAGCAGGATCCGCCCCCACGCATTCTGCTTTTTCGGTTTTCCTTTCCCACTTCTCTCCGGCTTCAGTCATTACCGGCTGTCTGATACCCTGGCCCCAAGTTCTGCCCTAGTCCAGGTCTGGTTCCCTTGAGTCTAGAGCGTGGCGTTGGAAGGCAGGTCCTGGGTGAAGTTGGACTACTCCTTCCCATTCTTTAGGCTTCAGGTGTCCGGTCTTCGTAGGGTGGGGGCGGTTCTCTGAATGACCTCTGCCAGCTCAATAACTGAACATCTGTCCCCTGGAGCAGGCGTCTGATAAGCCAGTGGCATCTTTGAGGTAGCCTATGCTCATTTAGACTCTTGGTTTAGCTTGGGAATAGCTGAGTGACTTTGGGCAGTCATCTGGCTTTTCTGTGCCTTGGTTTCCACATTGGTAAAACTGATCAACTGTCATCAGAGTGTGAGGCCTCCTCTGACCACTGTGTTTAATATCTCACCAACTCCCTCATCCTTCTGTGCTTGTTTTACAAGTTTACCGATTTTCTGTTTCCCCTACTAGGGACATAAGTACCATGAAATGCAGTAATTTTTGTGTGCCGTCGGCACTGCTGTATTCCCAGGTCTAACACAGTGCCTTGAACGTCGTACTCAAAAAATAATTAAGGAATGGTGCCTGAATAGAAATAGGTGTTACTTGTGGTGCCTGTGGTTCCAAAGTGAATGAATGGCAGCCTGCTTATCCAAGATTGTGCTGCCTCCATTCCTGCCTGCATCCCTTCTTCTGTTCTTTTTTTTTTTTTAGGTTTTGTTATTATTTTTTTTATTAAAAATTTTTTTTTCAACGTTTATTTATTTTTGGGACAGAGAGAGACAGAGCATGAACGGGGAAGGGGCAGAGAGAGAGGGAGACACAGAATCGGAAACAGGCTCCAGGCTCTGAGCCATCAGCCCAGAGCCTGACGCAGGGCTCGAACTCACGGACCGCGAGATCGTGACCTGGCTGAAGTCCGATGCTTAACCGACTGCGCCACCCAGGCGCCCCTAGGTTTTATTTTTAAGTAATCTCTACTCCCAATGTGGGGGTCAAACGTAAACCTTGAGATCAAGGGTCGCATGCTCCACTGACTGAGCCAACCAGGTTCCCCAGCACCCCGCCCCCCCCCCCCCCCCCCCCCCCCCCGCCTTCTTTTGTTCTAACGACAGAAGTCAGAGAAGGAGGGGAAACTCAGAAGTTTCACATCCCCCCTGACTGCCTGGACTTCCTTAACCAGATAACCTTCTTGGGGTCCAGGATGAGGGGTGCTGAAAGGGAATGATACTGGCCAGCCCCCACTTTCCCCAGGTGTGATGCCTTACCCAGTCCTTTTTCCCTAGAGCAAGGAGGTGACTTCCTTATCTCTTTTACAGGTGAGAAAGCTGATGTTCCAGAGGCTAAGCTATTTGCCCCAGGGCCCACAGACAGAGGCAGAGCCAGGGCTCCAGCCCAGAGCTCTAGACACCAACCCCTGTGCTCTAACCATTCCTTTATTGCCAATATTATCTTTTCTCCTACCTCCTACCATCCCACAGTGTTTATTGTGTGTCTAGTTGGTCACAGGCCCTGGGCTGGGGATGGGGCTCCGGGGCCTCCCAAAGCTGGGTTCTTGGTATTTGGAGGCTATATCAAGTTGGGAAGTTGCTGTTCACCTGCACTCTTTATTTTATATAACCAACCTTTGGATCTCACCTCCTCTCTCTGGGTTACTTTCCTAGCTCTAGGATCTTGGATATGGACCTTCTTCAGTTCCTGGCCTTCATCTTTGTCATGCTATTGTCTGGGACAGGAGTTACAGGCACCCTGAGGACCTCCCTGGACCCAAGCCTAGAGATCTGTATCCTTTGGGGTTGGAGGTGGGGTTAATGAGCTGTTTCTGAGGGGTCTGTAAATAAAGTCTGTACCCACACCCCCTTGGATTCCAGAGATGGAGCACACTCAGCCTATGGGAATAGGGGAGAAAAGGTGAGGTGCTCTAATCAAGCCTTGATCAAGTCAATTTTCTTCTGGTCCTCAGTTTTTCCACATGTTAAATGGAGAAGGCAAAACATACTTCTCAGAGCCATCAGGGCTCTGAGGATTGTACATGTGCTTTGCATCTTGTGGGTGAGACCCTGGGTGGAGACCCAGGATGGAGGCCCTGGCATACAGGGGCTACCTACTCTGGGCCAGACCTTGGGGACACAAGAAGAATCAGGACCAGTCATCCCTGGTTTTGAGGAATTCACAGGCCTCTCACTATACTTTGTGGTTAGCCCTTTAATGAAACATGGTGGGGGAAGAGGGGCAGGGAGAAATACTGCACTGTGGCTTTTGAACTGGGTCATGAAAGAATAGAAATTCATGGAGAAGAGTGGGGGGGCATCCCAGGCAAAGTGTACAGCGGGAGCAGAGGAGTGGAGGTTCTGGGAATAGTGAATGGGTGCAGTGGATGATGGGAAGATCATGAGGAGGGGAGGTTAGGAGCCAGGTCCTGAGGGTTGTGTTCAGGGCGTTGGATGTAGACTCCTCAGTGAAATGGACAAATGATACCTTGCAGGATGCCTCTGCTTCTCAGTTTGTTTCTTCTGTGGGGGTGGGGGCAGGGGGAGTGTCTCAGCCATGGGCATCTATGGCCTTGCAGATTCTGTTTGGGAATGGGCCCTCTGGATTGGGACCACTGGATTGTCCAGGCCAGCCCCTTGACTTAATGGCACCCAGACAAGAAGATGTTTGAGGTGAAGCGGCGGGAGCAGCTCTTGGCACTGAAAAACCTGGCACAGCTAAATGATGTCCACCAGCAGTATAAGATCCTTGACGTAATGCTCAAGGGGCTCTTTAAGGTGCGTGTGGGCATGGGACAGCTCACCACCAGGTCTTTGGTCTGGGCACTGATAGATGGGTAGGAGTTCCCTGAGGGGCTGGTATTTAACGAGGGGGAACTACACAGATTTGAAATAGATTTTAAATAAATAGCGCCGTCTGTGAAGGGCTCTGCAGAGCCACTCAGCCTGGGTGGGTTCCCTCAGGTGCTGGAGGACTCGCGGACAGTGCTCATTGCTGCCGATGTGCTCCCAGATGGGCCCTTCCCCCAGGACGAGAAACTGAAGGATGGTATGGTCTTCCCAGTCTTGCTCTTTCCTCCTTCCCACCACCTTGATCTTCTCTCGCTGCTCCTTTCCTCCTTTTCTCCTCACTCTTTTTCCCTCTGGAAGTATCCTCTTATGAAACCTTCCAAGTGGTCCCCTTGGGTGTATGGACACTTAATTCATATTTCTCTGGGCATTTCCAGGCTTCAGAGCCAGTTTCTGGGCCCCTGACATGGATATAGTCCTTTGTACTGTACTGTGCTTGGGGCAGGGGAAACGGGGGGGAGCCTCTGCCCACAGCCCCACCTCAGGGGCCCTTGCCTTTTCTATCACCCTGACCATTCTGGTAGAGAAGGCAAGGGTTGTTCCCATTTATAGGAGCAACACAGAACAGACCTATTGAAGGGACTTGCCAGTGGGGGCAGTTAACAGCGCTCTTTTCTACTGTTTTAAAGCCTCAGTCCCCTTAAATCCTTTTTGAGACAAGGTGGGGAAAACAGATAAATAAGAGAGAACGGAATGTTTCTGTGTCCCTTTGTCCCCTTTTCTAAGACTTTTTCTCCAGTGGTAATTCCCTTCCCATCCCCTGTTAACTGATTATATTCTAACGATAAAACATTAGATTGTACTGTCTGAGAGAGGATGGAAATAGAACTTATGTATCAAATGGTGGGCACTTTATAAATATCATCTCAAATCTCCACTATAACTCTGAGGAAGGCACCGTTGCCTTCATTTTCCAGGTAAAAGAGGACAAGTGTTTTGCTCTTGCAAACCTGTAAACCAAGCTAACTCCCCAGTTCTTTGAGGTTCAAGATTGTTCTGAGGTCCAGAGGTCCCTGCTCCACTAGTCTTAGACCCAACTTGGCATGTCTTTGGAGGAGTCTGCTTTTCTCTGTGTGGGCTGGCCAGTGCTGGTGAGGCCTGCCTGGGTCTTATCTGCAGGGGTGGCTCAAACAGGGACTTCTGGCAGGGCTGGGTATATAGTTATATTTCATGATAGTCTAGGTTGGGGGGACCTGCCGCCATGGTGGACACACTAAGTTAGTCTGAACTGATCTGTGGACCAGAGGAAGGATATTAGTGAGAAAGTTAGTGAAATTCAGATAAGGTCTATTGATTAGTATCAACGTTAATTTCCTTATTTAGATAATTGTACAATGCTTATGTAAGATGATAACATTAGAGGAAGCCGAGTGTAGGAGTTTTATGATGTATGATGGAAGTCTAAAGTTATTTTAATATAAGAACCTCAGAAGCATTTAAAATAAAATTGGTGGGGGGGGGGGGGGGTGGCGCCTGAGTGGCTCAGTCAGTTGAGCATCCAGCTCTTGATTTTGGTCATGATCCCAGGGTTGTGGGATTGAGCTCCATGTCAGGCTCTGCACTGAGCATGGAGCCTGCTTAAGATTCTCTCTCTCTCTCTCTCTCTCTCTCTCTCTCTCTCTCTCACCCTCTCTCTTACCCTCACCCCTCCTCCCTTCCTCCCTCCCTCTCCCCCTTCTCTCCCTCCCCCCTCCCCCCTTCTCCCTCTCTCCTCCTCTCTCCACTTCTCTCTCCCCTTCTCTCTCCCCCTCTCTCCCTGTCTCCCCTTCTCTCTCCCCTTCTCTCTCCCCTTCTCTCTCTCTCCCTCTCACTCCCTCTCTCCCCATCCCCTCTCCCTTCTCTGCCCCTCTCCCCTGCTTGTACATGCTCTCTCTTTCTAAAACAAACAAATAAACAAAAAGATATTTAAAATAAAATTGGAAGATATTAAGAAAACCAAAACAAACCCAAATGTGTTCCCTGGTCATCCTAACAAACCTGACTCCTCACATACACTGCAGCTCTGTGTTAACACTGGGGCCTGGCTCTGGATGTTTGGAGGCCAAGTTGGGGAGGTCTGACCCAGCCAAGCCTCATGCAATACATCTCTTCATGTGCGAAATGGTACCCACCTCTCTGGTCCTTAAAACAATGAGTTTTCTAAGCTATGAGATATAGCCACCTGAGCCTCCGTTTTCCCATCTGTAAAATGGGAACAGCAGCCACATCTCCTTCTAAAGGTGGTTTTGAGGATTCAGTGTTCTGGGGGGACATAAAGCCCTTAGCATACACTACACATGTGGTCAGCCCCTATGGATAGTGGGCACAGTTCCCTTCTCTGACTAGTAGGCTTAGTGGGCTTCCATTCTCTGAAGGGTGTCTGGGGCTGGCCAGGTGGGCAGGAGAAGGGCATCTGTCTTGGCCACTCATCAGGATCCTCTTGCCAGCTTTCTCCCAAGTAGTGGAGAACACAGCCTTCTTCGGTGACGTGGTGCTGCGCTTCCCGAGGATTGTGCACCACTACTTTGACCACAATTCCAATTGGAATCTTCTCATCCGCTGGGGCATCAGCTTCTGCAACCAGTCGGGCGTCTTTGACCAAGGGCCCCACTCGCCCATCCTTAGCCTGGTAAGGACTGGGGGCAGAGGAGGTTCAGGAGCCCTCTGCCTGGTGGTGCACCATGAACCTTGCATCTGCCTTCAGTTAGGCCTGAATGTCAGCCCTTGGTTGTGGTTTCTGTGATAAGCCTCAGGGCACCTTGAGATGCAGTCTCAAGGGGTTCTGTGCTGACCTGGGTCCCTAGGGGTCATCACCTGTTTCACATCTGCCTAAGCCTTGGGCCTGAGTCCCACTGTGGAGGGAGTAGCCGCGGGTAAGGAGTCAGGAGAGGCAGAGGATGACTAACTTTTCCTCATCCGCAGATGGCCCAGGAGCTGGGGATCAGTGAGAAAGACTCTGACTTCCAGAACCCATTTAAAGCAGACCGCCCAGAGGTAAGCTGCTGGGGCCTATGGCCATGTTTGCCCTGCCTCTGCGGGGTCATGGGAAGCCAGGTCATACAGGGGATGGGACACCTGGGGTGGAGCATGAAAGCCTTTGACTTGGAACCAGACATGGCTTGAGTCTGGATCCACATACCATTATTTGCTCATTGATGCCTTTGGGCAAGCCACTGCCCCTGTCTTAGCCTCAGGCTCCCTGTCTTATCATGGGGTATGGACCCCGGCTGTGGGGGATAGTCAGAGCCTATGAACACACCCATCCTGATGTATAGTAGGCATCTCACGTCAGGTGGCTGCTAGGCAAGGTCAGGCCGTGCTTCTCTACCCTTGAGCCTTTGAGCACTCAGCCAGGCTTCTGTCTCACGTTCCTGCATATGCTTTCAACCTAGGGGACTGAGGTGGGCTCTGAAGGCTGAAGGCTACAGGGTAGGACCACAGATGGGGACATGCAGAGTAGAATGGAGGAGGGAATCAGGTGGCAGGGCAGTGCATCAGGGGCAGGAAAGCCTGGAGGACTGGACTTGTCAAATCATAGGCTCTCCTCTGGTGTAGGGAGGGGTGTTAGGGTCCGTGAGGGGTCTAGAATTTTAGCCTGCTACTGTTTCATGGATACTGACAGATCAGAGGCATCAGAGTTCATTATAGCAAAAGCAATATCTGGCCTGTTGGCCTGGCCGTGTGGGTTCCCCATGTTCCTCAAGTCATCCACAGTGACACAGAGGGGCCCAGGCAGATGCTGCACATGCAGTGGCTTTGCATGAAGGTGAGGAATAGCGAGTTTGGGATATTCACAGCCTTTGTAGTGAATAGTGGCAAACCTGCTTTTTGAGGGGCAGTCATCCTGTCACCCTTCCAGGTGGTTCTCTGCAAGCAGTCCTGACAAATAATACCCAGATACAGAGAGGTCAGGGCTTTGCTTTCTTGTTGTACCCAGTGAGAACGTGCAGGATGCTCAGGGCCGTGGTTGATTGCCTCCCCCACAGTTTACCTGTCAACCCTGTGTGTTTTGGCTTAACTTAAATTTCCACGTGAATGTGCTATTCAGTCTGATTGATCAGTAGAGGCTAGGACCAAATGTGTCCTAGACCAAATGTCTCATATTGCCATTTGATTCTGGCTACCATCAACAGGACGCTAGGCAGCAGGACGAGGCCAACCTGCAGTGTTGATCTCAGCCCCCCAGCTTGCAGACTCAGCCAGCTAGGATAAGTCCTGGGCAGGCCAGTAGGCTTTTGTTGTTGTTGTTGTTGTTGTTGAATGTTTATTTTTGAGAGAGAGGGAGAGAGAGAGAGCGTGAGCAGGGGAGGGGCAGAGAGAGAGGGAGAGACAGAATCCGAAGCAGGTTCCAGGCTCTGAGCTGTCAGCACAGAGTCCGATGCGGGGCTCAAACTCACGAACCACGAGATCATGACCTGAGCCGAAGTCGGACGCTTAACTGACTGAGCCACCCAGGCGCCCCACCAGCAGGGTTTATATTAGACAGAATAGTCTAAGGCCAATCTGTTACCCATGACCACCCACACAAGAGTTTAGACTGACCTATTTATTGATCTTTGATGTCATTGTCAACAATTACAGGGAGCAATACATGGACCCAGAGCAGCCCTCATCCCCAGTGAAGACACATTTCATGGCCCACTGTCTCCCATCTGTCACGACATGGTTTGAGCCACTGTTATATTGTTTATCTGAGCTCTGAGAGCAGTGTCACTATGGGATTGCAGCCTCATTTGCCCTATGTGGCATAACCCAAGGCTATGCAGGCATCAGGAACAGCAGATGGATTTGTATCTGTCAGATTAAAACAGGTTGTATTGGCCTTTGTGCCTGCACAGGGTCACTTAAGGGAGCTGCTTTTGATGGCATCAGGCACAGCAGAGTCGTTTACTACTAACCAGTTTCCTTTCATAGGGCTGAGATGACACACCCAACACCCAATCACATTATCAGCTGCAACTGCCACTTGGCTTGGACAGATCCTAGGATTGTTTGCCAAGTGGCAGTGCTAGATCGAAGAGACCAAGAGGATTAATTGTTCCTTCCCCAGATGCTAAGATTATTGCTACAAAATCGGTGTGGCACATCCCAGGACCTAGATAGAATTCCACTTTTTCTCCAGTCCTCCTCTACTCTCACCTGGAGCTTTCTTTCATCCAGAAGGGTTAGATGTGAATGGGACAAGGGCATTTGTCATTTTCAGAGACCCATCATACCTTCCATCTTGGGCCACTGTAGGGGGACTTGGCAGGGAGCGTACTTAGCCAAATGGTCATTATCCTAATGATTTCACGTCATACCATTTCAACCAGGGACTCTAGGCAGTCAAGCCAGAAATACAGAGTCCTCTGCTTCATGCCCATCCATGGTGGCAAGTACAATGCCACATCTAGTACAATGATGTATTTAGATGGCGAAGCCAGTTAACTGGGCACTATAGGCTTGATTAGCGTTTTGATTCTGGTTGGTGTCATCAGAGAATGAGCCTTATGATGGGCATCTAAACAAGTGACCCGCACTGTTCAGTTGTCAACCATAGTTTGTTTCCAACTTCATGGCCCCAAAGAGGAATGGCTGCCTTTGATCTGCCAGTCTTCTGATATGGACAGCTAGGACGCTGACAACGGTCACTAGAAATAAGACATGCATGGTGTTAGGAATATTATCTAGGCAAGGGTGGTGGCTTTTAATTCAGATCATTGTCTGACTGGCCTTGATGGCATTATCACTGGGGCTGGATGGCTGCCACCGCCAATACACAACAGTGTCTAGGATTCCCAAAAGCACCCCTGGATTTGATGATTCGCTAGGAAGAATCACGGGAATCAGTGTACAGTTGTGCTCATGGCTGTAGTTGATTATAGCAAAAGAATGCAAAGCGAAATCAGGAAAGGGAAAAGGCTCTTGGGGTGCAGTTTGAGGGAAACCAGGCACAAACCTCCAAGAATCCTCTCCCAATGGAAGCACCCAGGACATACTTAATTTCCACAGCAACAAGATGTGACATGTGAAAAGTTGTCCTGAAAGGAGGCCCGTTAAAGACTCAGTGCCTAGAGTTTGTATTGGGAGCTGGTCACTTAAGCTCCCTCTGCCCAGTGCATTCCATAAGTCCAGAGTCCCAGGACGAAAGCAAGGGGTTCAGCATAAACTCTATTGTTTGCACAGTTTAGGCTCAGTGAGTCACTCTTATCACTTGGTGGGAGTCGTCCCAAAATCCAAGTTCCCAGACACCAGCCAAGATACAGCCCTAGAAACAGGCCTTTCAAAGGATAGCAGTCGGGCCAGCTATGTTAACTCTTTTGCACAGTACCATTAGCTCTTAATTTAGGTGAACGATCAGTGAGCCAGGCCTGAGTATTTAGGGGAACCTCTGAATCAAGAGCCCCTTTGAACCAGTGGCTTTGCTTCAGGCAGCAGAATGGGAGGTAAGGGTTTCCCTACTAGGGTTGCTGTTACCTCGTCACATAACATCCCTTGAGGTTGCTTGCTATAATCACAACCCTGATAAATGGCCAGTGTAAGAATAGTCAGGGCATACCCAGCAAGAATACGGAAGGACACTCAAGGCCATGGCAAATTGCCTTTCCCCGGGAGGGGCACCCACATGCTTTATTGCTGTGAGGCTGGCTCTCCTGGCCCTGCAGGTCACGAAGGCCTCTGACATGGGAGGAGGGTGAGAACATAGACCAGAGAGAATGGGTGCTAGGATAGATTGAGTTTGGCTTTGTCACAATGTGCTCTGCTTGGAAGTAACCATACCAGCAGCATGCTTTCCTTACTTCTCATTGGCTAGGGATGGTCTCAAGATTTTACTCGCTTTTTAGCATCCAGCATGGACCTGTCCCACCAGCAGCCCAGGCTTGCTCAGCTCCCTTCATGCACTCTCTGTGCTAGTGAGTGTTCCGTACATAAGTACTTCTTATGTACCCATAACTAGAGCCAACTGGTGTCAGGCTGTATGCTGGCCACTGCCCCTGTCCAGAGGGAGCTGGCCCTCTCCCTGCTCACAGTCTGTTGGGGAAGGTGGCAGGGAAACAGTCCCAATCTAGCGTGATCACTGCACCAGTGGAGGAGGGAAGTGTGATGAGCTGTGGAACCCTAAGAGAGGATCTGACCCTGCTTCAGCAGGTAGGTGGTGGAGGCTCTGGGATGAGTAAGAGCTGCTGGGTGGACTGGCCTGGAGAAGACCCTCTAGGCCAAGGCACTGGCTTGCACAGAGCCTCGGAGGCATAGCACATGCATTTATTTATCATTTGGTGAGCACCTACCGAATCCCAGCTGCTAGAGAAGCAGAGTAGCCCTGCTCTCCTGGGAGTGCCATTCTAGTTGGAAGATACAGTCAATAAAAAGCATATAATAATGGGAGGTGGTGACAAGGCTATGGAGAAAAAAGCAGGAGAATGTGCTTAAGGAATCAGGGATGAAGTGGGAGTACAACTGCTATTTCGTGTGACTTAGATGCAGAAGGTCTTACTGAAAAGACCTGAACAAGGTGAGAGAGTGAGTCTTGTATCTAGAGGAAGAACATTCCATGCTGAAGGAGCTGCAGTGCACAGGCCTTGAGTTGGAAGCCTATTTGGAGCGGGAAGGGGAAACGTGAGAAGAAAAGGTCAGAGTAGGCCAGATCACAAGACCCTTGGGGGTCTTCTCCAGGCCTTTGACATTTACTCTGAGACACGTGGAGAACAGGGTGATAGGCTCTGACTTCCCCCTGTAGAGGATCAAGCTGGCTGTTGTGTGGAGAGTAGTCTAGGGGACCAGGGTGCGAACAAAGACACTGATGAGGAGGCGGCTGTGCTGGTCCATTTGGGAGTTAATAGTGGCTTAAACCAAAATCAGGGTGACAACTTTGAGGATGGTGAGATTCTGGTTGTTTAGAAGGTAGAGCCAATAAGATTAGCTAAGGAAGCAGATGTGACATGAGAGGGATGCAGTAAGAAGGACTGGAAGACTTTTGGCTTGCACACATGGAAGAAGGGGGCTGCCATTTTGTAAAATGGGCACACTGTGGTGGGACAAGTTTGAGGCTCGGACAGGGGAATCAATACTTTGTTTCTGGACCTGGTGAGCATCTGAATGAAGATGTCAAGGAGGCGATTGGAAATAGGACTCTAGATTTCAGGTTGAAGCTGGGACTGCCAGTGTGAGTCATGCCTATGAAGGAAGGTGTGGAGAGCCGTGGCACAGGTCATGTTCCACCACCCCGGGGCAGGTAGAGTGTCAGGGCAGATAGAGGGCTGCATCCGGGGACGTGCCTACTGGTAGAGGAGGGAGGATCGGAGGAACTAGCAAAGAAGCCCCGGAATGACAGCGTGAGAGTAGAAACCCAGAGAGGATAACTTCTGAGACCCTATGAGAAAAGCGCAGCAAAGGGAGTGAGCGGCTCATAGAATCTGCTGGAAGGCCAAGTAGTGTGAGGCCTGAGAACTGGCCAGTGGGTTTAGCAAGATGGACACTGGCCATCAGAGATCATAATATAAGCTGTTTGAGTGGAGCAGTGGGGACAAAGGTTGGATTTTGAGAATGAGAGGCAAGGAAGTAGACGCAGCAAAAGCAGACTACCTTCAAAGAGCTTTCTTTCCAAAAGGAACAGACCAATGGGAACATAGCTGGAGGGGGTGTGGATTCCAGGGGAAATTTTAGTCAGATGGGAGACTAGGCATGTTGGCATGTTGATGGGGACAGCCCATTAGGGAGGAAGAATTGATGGTGCAGGGGCAGAAGAGTTGCTGGAGCCCCATCCTGAGGAAGGAAGGCAGGGGAGAAGATCTGGTGCCTGGGGGAAGAGTCCATCTTGTCTGGAAGAACAGGTTGCGCACAGAGGCGGCTGGGTTGGTGGGAGTGGAGGTGGGAGCTTGTGGAATTTTCTTCTGTTCTTGAAATAGCCAGGTCGTGGTCTGTGGGGGAGAGGAGGAGGGTTGGGGGGCTAGAGAAGGTGTGCCTAGGAGAGCGGCTGAGGGAGCAGACCAGGAAGACATCCTGGATTGCCAGGCAGCGTGAAGGGCCCGCTGGAGGTTAGCATCAGGAATTTAAAGTAGGCATTAGTTAGGCCTAGTGGGGAAGGGGTCTGAGAAAGGGAGAGTCAGTGTTTCTCTTCTGACCCAGCTAGGTGTGGGCCCTCCTGGTGAGGCTAAGCCAGCTGGGGTTGGAAGGCCCAGATCTTCTGACTTGCTGTACCCCAGCCAGAGCCAGAGGGTATGGGGTCCTCTGTGACCTAGGGGGTCAGCTCCTCATCCCTCCCAAGAGGATGAGAATTAACTCCTAGCAACAGGAGGCAGAGTGTGGTAGGGGGAACACTGGCCAGGGAGGTGGGAGGCCTGGGGGCTCGTCCCAGTTGTGCCTCCCACTTGCTGTGTGACTTAAGTATATCATCTACCCTCCCTGGGCCACACTTCTCTGATTTCATCCCACCTTCCAGACTCTCATAGTTCAGCCTAACATGGCAAGTAGATTTCTGCACAAGGTAGAGCTTCTAGTTTGTTTTTAACGTCTACCTTGATCACACATTTGTCAAATTTGCCCTAAGAACAAATAAAGCAGGCATATTTCACAGCATAGTTAACATGAGTTTGGGGTACTATTATGGTATTTCATATGCTAACATGATTCACTTGTTCATTTAAAAAATACATACTGAGTGCCCTCTATAAGCCAGGCAGGTCTTGTGCTAGGGACTCGTGAACAACACAGGATCCTCCTGTCCTCACGGAGAATGTTTTCCAGTGGGGGCGACAGGCACGAAGCATGTGATCATGAGGGAGAAGCCCTGAGAAGGAAATGGAGGAGCCAGGCGGGATTCAGGCCAGGTCCCCCAGGATGGCGACAGCTGAGCAGGAGCTAATGTGGCAAAGGTGGCAGGGGCTGGAAAGATCATTCTGGGCCTTCACAGCACATGCAGAGGCCTGGGGGTGGAAGGGAACAGGGAACCTGAGAGCCCAAAACAGGGAGTGTGAGGGAGGAACACAGAGGTGGGCAGAGCGGGCCTGCAGATGGAGCATGTGGAATTTTATCCTGAGAATAATGCAGTCATAGAAGGGTGTAAGCAGGAGTGTGACATGGTCCGATTTGCATTTTGGAAAGAACTCACTGCAGTGAGGAGAAGGTCTTGAGAGGCACCACAGTGGGTGTGGAGAGCACTGGGAGGCTCCGAGTCATTGGGAGAGAGGTGGGGGTGGTGATGAGGGTAGCCATAGGGGAGACGGACAGATGGAGATGAGTTTGAGAGACACTTAGGAGTTAAAACGAGCCAGGCCTTGGCCAAGGAGGGAGAGGGGTGGCGGTGGGGGCCTCACTGTTCACGAGGACGGGGACGTTGCAAGAGGACTGGGTTTTTGCGAAGATGGAGCCATGCCAAGTTTGGGGCACATTTGGGACGTCCTAGTGGCATTTAGACATGGAGATGCAGGTATGAGGGGAAACTGACATACATACCTAACAGAAGCCATGAGTTTAGATGAGCCAATCTGGAGAGGGCAGAGGGAGAAGAGCAAAGGCCCTGGGAATCGCAGTCGAGAAATGCGTCCACTGAAGTCCTCCTCCTCCACCCTGGCTCATTCTGGGTTCTTGTCACCTCATCAAGCACCACCATCCCCGCACCGTGGAAGCCGTGAGCCTGGGCACCACGATCTCCTCCACCTCTTTTTCAAGGTCTGCCAGTTTGACCTCTGGCCCTCTGCTTCCCATGCACTCCTTTGCCTGGGCTTCTCTGCAGCTTGTTCACAAGCAGCAGGATGCCTGCGGTCTCTTGCTCTCACTGGTTGCCCTCTCCTCCTCAGGGGTATAGCAGCCAGGGCCCTGGGGGGGGTCTGCGGTTGTCTTGGGCACTCAGTCCCCTCACCCTGAGAGAAGTCTGCTTATGGTTTCTCAAATGCCCCATGCAGGTTCACACCTTAGCACCTGTCCCTCTTCCTGGAATGTCCTTTTCTTCCCTCATCCTGTCTGCTTGGTGAGCTCCTGGTTGTTTTTCGAGACCCTCTAAGCAGTTTTCCGCAAGCTCATTGAACTATCTCGAAAGAGTCTGCGGGCTCCGGGCTCCTTGAGGGCAGGGCCTGTGTCTAGGCGATCTTCCTGCTGCTGCAAGCCCACAGCAGCCTAGCCTCAGACAAACTCTTTGCTCCCCACAGACTAAACCAGACTGTTCTGTTTTTCTCTCAGTTCATTTCCAGCACTGACCCTTTCCAGAAGGCCCTGAGGGAGGAGGAGAAACGCAGGAAGAAAGAGGAGAAGCGGAAAGAGATGCGAAAAGGCCCCCGGATCTCGAGATCCCAGTCTGAGTTATAGCAGGAGTGGCCCAGGGCTCAAGGGGCCAGGAGGAGACCAGTCCGGAGGAAGAGGCAGAGGCATCTACTGGTGGTGAGAGCCAGCTCTGTGAAAGGGGAGGTGGCCTTTGCTCAGCCCCCTGAAGCTGGCTCTGTGCCCGAACTGAAGTGACTGGGCCACAGAGGGCTGGATTTCCTTCCTGGGGCCTTCCTGGAGTGGGTGCCAAGGAGGCCTTCAGAGGATGCCATGCTGCAGATCAAACCATGTTGAGATGCTAGGGGAGGCTGGAAGGATCCTGGACTGGACCCTCCCTTTGAGTTAGGACCGCTGACCAGCCAGCTGCCACCCTTCATGAGGAGGCAGCAGAATCAGGCTCTGAGCCACTTGTGGAAGTGCCATGCCTACTGATGGCCCCACTGTGGCACTGAGCTGCTCAGCACAGGTCCTAGCCCCCTGCAGAGACACAGGAGAAGCCAGCAAGCCCTCTGGGCTAACCGAGGCCGATTTGGGCCCCTGGGAGCTGTGAGCCCTTTCACAGGGTAGGGGCCTGGAGGTTGGGGGGGGGGGTACCAGAGGTCCTCACAGAGGTAGAAACTACCTTAGAGGATGTTCCCACCTCATCAGGAGGAGCCCCAGGCCCTAGCAGGGCAGCGAAGCAGGGGCTTGGCTTAGGCCTTCTCTTCCCCTTCTCAGCACCATCCTTCATGAAGAAGTGTCCCGGGAGGGTGTTTAGCCAAAGACCTTAGAGCAACATGATCTCTGTCCTCTGACATCTGGGATGGTTCATGAGCAGGTGCAGGGTAGAGTCAACTTGTCCTCCAGGCAACTCTAGGAGATCCTTGGCCTGTGGGTAGGGGCTGTTGGGAGACAGGCTGTAGCTCTACAGGAGGCTGGGCTTTGTAAAGGCAGACCTGCTGCAAGCTGGATTGATGAGACTGAGCTCCCCATAGTAGAGACCAGTGGTTGTAGAGCAGGGAAGCTGCAGGGGAATTAGGCCCTGAATGGGCAGCTACCCTGTAATAATGCCCCTCCCAGGCAGAAGAGGGAAAGGCTCTGGTGGGAGTTCTACTTTAGTCTCTTTGACCTGGCCAAGCCAGGTCTGCCCCTTAAAAGAGGAGGGACACATGACCATCCCAGAACCCCCTAGTCCCCCACCACTGACAGAGCCCAAGAGAGACCTGAGTCTTGTCTCAACCCCTCAGACTTGCCGAGTGATCCTGGCCCAGCCTGTCCCTGTCCTGTAGCTTCACTGGCAAAATGAATTTGATAATGTCTGAACCCTCCCCAGCCCTAAACTGCTTCTCTGAGGCTGGGGCCTGGTTTCTCAGTGACAGATGCCCTTCTCTCATGGTTCTTCACCATCCCATAGGTTTGCTGAGCATCCCTGTTTACACAGCCGAAGAGAAGGACCCAGTCTTCCCTATCTTCACCTCTGTCCCATCTGGCACCCCCCATCCTCCTAGGCTCTTCCTTCTACACCTTTCGCCTCTTCATCTTGGTCGATTCCTTCCTCTTCATCCTCAAAGGGGCCCAGGTTTTCCCATCTGACACCTTCAAAGAAACAGGCAGAACCACTCTGCTCTCCCCCTCTCCTTCCCTTTGATGCCGTTGCTGATTGTTGTTACTTGTTCCTGGGATTCCCCCTCAAGTCTTACTGCAGACAGAGGCCTCTCACAGAGGCCTTGGACAGAGGCCCAAGGGCACGTGTTTGTCCAGCTTCCTTACAGCTAGGATTCAGTCCCAGGAGCAAAGTGCCATCAACCAGATGCACCAGCCTGTGTGGGAGTTGTGCCGGTGAAGGTAGTGGCCACTGGGACCAGAGGTAGGGGGTCAGGGGGTGGGGGGTTCTAGTGGCCAGACCAACACCAAGGGTGCCCAGTGGTGGCAACAGTGATGTCTTCACTGGTGTTTTCAGCATGGTCTAGGATGTTGTTCCTGTCTGCTGAGCTTCCTAGTTCAATCTCAGGCACCCCTGGAGAGTCTGGGAGCTAGCTCCCCTGTGTCCTCTGAGGCAGGATTTCTCAGCAGTGGCACTATTTACATTTAAGGCCAGATAGTTCTTTGTTGTGTATATGAGGATGGCTGACCTGTGTGTGTAGGATATTTAGCAGCATTCTTAGCCTCTGCCTACCAGATGCTAGTAGCAGTCTCCAGACATTAACACATGACCCCTGGGGACAAAATCTCCTTGGTCCACAGCACTTGTCCCTCCTTATCCAAGCCCTACATCTTCCTCTGCTGTCCCCAGTCACCGCCCTCAGAGAGATGCTGTTGGAAGCTCCTTGAGATGATCCTTCCAGGCTTCTGGGCTGCTATGTTGTCCTGGTTCTCTGCCTTTAGTCTCAATCTGCTTTGTCTCTTCCTGATTCCTCTTTCCTTCCCCACCCCTTAAATGAAGAGTTTTAGCTTAGTCTCTCCTCTCTGCTCTTTTCTGCTTGGCACCTTTATCCTCTGAGACCCCCAAAGCTGATGACACCTTCCCTCTTGCCACTGATAATCCTCAGTCCTTAGGTTTCAGCTTATCCAAAACCAAACTTGTAATTTCCCATCCCCAAGCCAGCCTGATCTTTGTGTCAAACCATGGGGTATGTGTTCTTGTGTAATGCTGGAGGAAGTGACAAATCCTGAAAGATTGGGGGAGGAGGGAGAAGGTGACAAGGCACTGTGAGCAGAGGCCTAAAAGGGGAGGCATCAAAGGTACTCAGTGAAAAAGCGTGTGCAATATTCTCTTCTATGACCTGTAGTAGTTGCCTAGTCTGTGGTAGATCTCTGGATATATGGTTGTCCAGTCCCTCCCTTTCCAGATGAAGAACCCAGGTCCTGAGGAGTGACTTGTCTAAGACTGGTCCACTCTTGAGAGCCAGTCTCTGTTCTCCCAGCCAGGGCAAGGTGCCCGCTGGGAGAGATGTTCAATTAGGTGGGATCCAGGGCCATAGGGACAATGCCAGTGTTTCGCTGGGTGCAGTGCAGCCACATTTTTTCTGCAATTTCTCCTGAGCCTTCATTTGTGCTCCCTCAGGCCACTTTGTTAGGCCCCATCGCTTCTAGGCAGATCCAGTAGGGAGTTGTGGGGACAGCACAGAGTGGGAGGTACTGTGCCCGACCTGCTGCTTAGGTTGCCCTCTGCAGGGCGATGCTCGGGCTTTGGGTTGGGAGACCACTGTACCAAACTGAGTTATGGTAGTCCGGAGACAGTCACTCCTCAGTGGGGGGAGCCCTGTGAGAGGTGCAGTCCAAGATGCCCAACTCCATGCCTGATCCAGGGCAGGGCATCAGGGTTTAGTTTCCTGTTTCAGGGTGAGACTGGTAGGTGTAGTCTGCGTATAAACTCTTCTGCATGTAAACAATGAAGAAACATTCTTGTCCTGTTTTCCCCCCAAAATAAGTCACTTTTTTCTTATGTTATACATGTTCATTATAAGAAGTAATTTAAACAATACTGAAACACCAAGAAGAAAATAAAATTCACCCTAAGTCCAACCACTCCCATAATCATGACTGACAACTCAGCTGTTGGGCCTTCCAGCCTTTTGCCCTTCATGTGAGCACATAGATCCCTATTTTTTCAATTGCAGTAGCTGCTTTGTACGGGCACATACTATATGCCAGGCCTTATGCCAAGTGCTGGCTGCTGGCAACTCCTCCTGCCTCAGGGCCTTTGTCCATATCATCTGTTCCCCTGGCTACACTAGACATGATTCCTCAAAATTTTAGGTTTCATCTTAAATGTCAGAGTCCTTTAACTGACAACCTAAGTTAGGTCCTTGGTTAGTTTCATCACCCCCTTTACTCTCCATTGATTACTTGTACCTTACCTGCTTTCTATTTTTGTTTAATGTCTGTTCTCTTCACTAGACTGGAAGCTCTCAGAGGGCAGGAACTGCCTTTTTTTGCCTGTCAGAAATGTTCAATAAATATTGTCAAGTGAATGTGCACATGATCTCTAATCTTCAAAACTGAGAGGACACTTTTCCCTGCATTTTAGAGATGACAAAATGGGAGACTTAGAGCAGTTAGGCCAAGGTCACACTGCATAGTGGATCCATATGTCTGCCTCCACATAGGCTACTACGTGCTCTCTTCTTTACCTCAAAAGCGACAGCTCTGTTACCATACTTTTCCTTTTTAACAATATATTGTTAGAGCATTTGTCAATAAGCATTTATGCACATGACCTTTAATGATATTTCATTCCATTGTGTGGATGTAATTTATTCATCCAGTCCTTTATTGGGCTTCCCAATATTTGCCCCAGTTACGTCTCTGAACTTCTATATTTGCGCACTTTGAGCACTCCTAACTTTTATTCCATAGGATAAATTCCTACTGGTCTAAACATTTGTTTACACGGAGACCAGCTGCAAGGTGGGGCAGTGGGAACTTGTGGGCGGGCTGCACGTCAGAATCCCTGCTTCACGGCCAAAACGCTCAAGCCTGGGTCACACCTTAGGAGGCCTGTGGTGGGTCTCGGGCTCTAGCATTGCTTTAAAAGTCTGCAGGAGGTTCGGAGGGACCCAGGGTGAGACCGTCGGAATAAAGCGCTTGGTCGCGGCAGGTGCAAAGGCACAGAGGTTGTAAAATGCACTCTGCACTTGGGACAGTTCACGGCCCACGGCGAACCTCCATTTCCGCCTTTGCAAGGGGCTTGCTAGGAACGCGACTTGAATGATCGAGACTCCTCCGGGCCCCAGTGCTGGGGGCCAGGTTTGATTCTACCCGCTCTCCTAGGCAGGCTGGGCGGGGGAGCAGCTGGGAAGATGACGTAATGTGCTCACAGCGCGCTCCGGGGGCGACCCGCAAGCGGGGGCGGAGGGTGTTAACCCTTCCACCCCCAACCGGTGGATGGACTAGCTTGCAGAGGCAGATCCAACCGAAGATGGAGCGGCGCCTTTAAACAAGGGGAGTAAGGTTGGGCTGAGGACCCGGAGCCTTCACTTCGCATTTGCTACGAGCCCTCGCGGGGCGGGGCCTCGCTATGCAAATCTGAGCTGCTGATCGATGACGCGCCATCACCCCACGCGCCGCTTCGCGCGCTGATTGGCCACGACGAGCCTGGTCCCATTGACAACAAACAAGGGGGCGCGCGGCCTGGAGGCGGGGCCGCAGAGGGCGCGGGTTGGGGCGGGGGAATCCCGCCCCGCCCCTCCCGCGCGGCGCAAACATGGCGGCGGCTGGCACCGGCCGGTGAGGCGGTACCGGGAGGGGGCTGTTGGGTGTCATGGGCGGTGGCGGTGGCACCGCCCCCGCGTCTCCCTGAGCGGGACGGTAGGGGGGCCTCCGCGCCGAGCCGGGCGATGGACGAGAGTGGCGAGCTGGGAGGTCTGGAGACCATGGAGACGCTCACAGAGCTGGGCGACGAGCTGACCCTGGGGGACATCGACGGTGAGTGGTAGGTGGGTGGGTGGGAGTGCGGGGGCGCGCGGGGAGGAAGGGGTTACGGCAGCGCGCGGGTGCGCGTGCGCCCACCCCCCGCAGCCCTGGCTCGCGCGGGAAGCATCGGCACGCGCGGTCGGCCCGGCGGAACCCAACCCTTCGGAGTGCTGCGGGTTTGGGTCCCCGCCCGGCTGCTCGGTTCTGCGGTGCCGCGTGTCCGGAAGCGGAGCGGGGGTCGTGGGGCCGGGGGCGCGGAGCTGGGGGCCTCGCGAGCGCCCTGCGGGAGCAGCCCGAGGAGAGCGCGCGGCCGCCGCCTCCCTCGCGCGCCTACTCGCGCGGCGCCAGGTCCCGCTCTCCCGTTGCCCGCAGCTCCGCGTCGCACCTGTCACTGCCCGGCCGCGGGGGCGGCTTTGGGATTACCGAAACAGGGTCCCCAGGCTCCGCGCGCTCCTCTCTGGCCCTCCGGGGGGTGACTTGCGGCCGGGTCACTTGGCGCTCTGGGAAACTTTGGGCAGGGAGCTCCTGCGGAAGCAAGTTGCTGATGAAAGCGAGCGGTGGCGGCAGGGTATGGACGCTTCTCTCCGGGATGGAGACTCGGGCGCTCCTGCTATCGCGCTGCAGAGGGAATTGAGCAGCGAGAATTTTGAGTTGTGGCCCTTCGGGGACAGGCTGGGGAGCGGGTAGCCTTTGTTCCGGCGACCTTAACAGCGGAGTGGAAGAGCTGGTAGGAGCCCAGGGGATTCTCTCTTGCAATGCTCTCATTTTGTGACCATGGAAACCCAAAGTTTGGAAAAGGTCAGTTACTTGCCCAAGGTCTACCAGCTGGTTATAGAGCCCAGTTCCTGAGCCAGTGTCACTATAGCAGGCTTGCATCTGACACTTGGGAGTGAGGAGTCCAATGAATAGGTTAATAACCATAATAATAACTCTCAGTAGTTGGGCTCTTCTGATAGTCCCCAAATTCTTTATATAATTTCACTTATGCCTCCCTACAGTCCCATGGTAGACAGAGGCCAGATGTTTACTTGTACAAGGTCACTAACCTTAAATTGTCCAGAACCCATGGTCTTAAGCAGTAACTCAAGTGCATTGTGCTCGTGAGTTTTATAAAGTCCTGTCATGTCCAGGATTTCACTACAGTCTTGCCCGCAGAAACGACAGCTACATCCCTGTTGTACAGATGAAGAAACTGAGGCGCAGAGAATTCTCTTCTAGGGGAAGAGATAAGTGACAGCAGTTAATTGAAAGAATGTTTCCCATTTTGCTTCTGTAACATTTAACTCCTTGGCTTGTCTTTGCCTTCTGTTTCTGGTCATTCTGGCAGTGAGCTAAGACCCTTAATTGAAGCCCCAAGTCTTACCACAGATTTCCCCCCGAAGTGCTCCTAAATACGGAGATGTGTTAACAAATGGAGGAGAGAGGTTCTTGAACTTAAGAAGCACAGCTAACATGTTTTGAGCATGTATGTGCCAGACACTGTGTTAAGCACTCATACACATGAATGTTCTCAATCCTTAACAACAGTTTCATCAGGTAGAGATATCTGTTTTACTACTCTCATCCCCTTTCAGAGATCCTGAAACAGAGGCTCAAGGTGGTTCATTAACTTACCCAAGGTTACCCAGCCAGTAAGAAGTATGCCTAAGGCTGCCTACCAGCAAGCTCACCGGAAGAAATTCATGTGCATTTTGCCTTCTCATTCCATAACCAGTTCTTGTTTCTCTTAGTTTGTAATGTGTTCACTTATCTAATGGTCAAGTATTAACCTTTTCCCCGTAGATTTCTGAGTAAATGTACATTCTGGAAACTAGTGCAGTGGTTCAGTGGCTTCACGGGTCCCCATACCAGATTTGGGAAAAAGTGACTCCCTGCCTTCAATTGGTCAACAAGTATTCAAGTGCCAGCTGTGGTTTCTGAGCTGTAGGGAACATGAAAGATAGGAAAGAAGATTTTATGGCCTCATGGAGCCTAAGAGGAATAACAGTAAAACTGTAATGCTCAGTATAGAATAGCTTACAGTTGCTCAGAGCAATAAGTGAAAGTCAACATTGAGGGAGCTGGTCATGGCTGGCATACCAGGAAGACCACTCCAAGGAGGTGGACTTTGACCAGGTTTTGGAGCACAAGAAGGGTTGGGCAGGCTGAAGGCCAGTGGTCTGCAGTTACAAATATTCCTGAATTCTTATGCATCCGTTCCCCCTCCAGAAGTTCAGCTCCATGAGTGCCTGGTCCTTCTGTTTCCTTCACGCTGTATTTCTAGCACTTAGAATTAAGTATTTGTGGACTACCTGAATGAATCTAGTGACCTTGGGCTGGGCAGGATTCTAAGTTGTACTAGACACAGACTTTGGGGTTGGGTTAGATCAGGGGTAACCTGCCCGTTGTTTCCAGAGCCAGTCAGGTAAGGAAGAAGAGACCATGAGAATGAATAAATATACTTTATGTGTGTGTTGGGGGGTGGTGTGCAGTTTGCATAGCTTGCAGCCTGGGGATTTCATGTCTGCCTCCTGGAAGACCAGTTGGGCAAGATCCTTCCCTGGGCAACCTCACCTGTGCTGTAATCTATGAGTGCCCTTCAAAGATGTGAGTCCATGGAGGCCACATCCATTCATTTATTCAGCACCTGTCTTGAGTGGCTCCTAAGTACCCCTATGATGGACAGAGTGTTGAGGATGGCTTTGAACAAGACATCCACGTTCTCTTCCCTCTCAGTGAACTTAAATTCTTGAGGGAAGAAACACAAGAGGAACAGATCACTTAAATGAATAGCTCTGGCAGGACACATGAAGAAAATAACACGGGCTCATGTTATACAGAATGACTAGGGCAGACTAATTTAGGTGAGGGAGGCCTCTTGGCAAAGGGATCTGCCATCTCTTTTTCAAGAGGTACCCAAGTCAGGATTTTTATGTGAAATGTCCACATTTCTAAATGGTGGCTCCAAGTGGTTGGTTGTTTTTTTTAAAGAAACATACTGTAGGCCCAACAAAGCATGATGTGTTAGTTGGTCTCCAGGGCCCCGTTCCACTGCAGGATGATCTGCTGTCCCAGGCCTCCGGTCCTCTCATGATAGAGTATCTAGGGCACTTTCTTTTATGGTGGATAGCCGCGTCATGAGAATGCACCTCACGTGTTGTAATAAACCAGGTCTTCTGCAAAGGCAGAGAGGGGAGATATTTTTCCACCGGGATCAGGAAAGGCACAATGACAGAGGTGTCCTTCCCGTAAGACCCAAAAGGGTGGGTGGCAGAATCATGACCATCACATGGCTGCCTGAGAGATCAAGGATTACTAGTGAGTCCTTGGACCACACGGTGTGTATAAGGCAACGGTAGAAGATAAGGTCTGAAAGGTGTGTTGGAGCCAAACTGGGGGGTCTTCATACCTGATGCACATGTTTTGTGGAATGTGGAGAGGGACCTGCTGAGGATTTTGAGCTAGGGGAATGACGCATCAATCACAGGTTTTAAGATAATTCAACTGTGGTGATGGGCAAGGAGGAGTGGAGTCAGGGAGCCCAGTTTAGGAGGGAATTGCAGCTATTCGGGTGTGAGGTGATAATACTAAGGGGGTGATGGGGTTTGGATAGGAAGTGGCCATTGTGCAAGATGGTGGACATAACAGGCTGGGGCCTCAGTGAAGGCCTTGCCCTGAAGGCAGAGTAGAGGTGGAATTCTATGATCCCATCAGGGCTTTGATCCTCTGGCATTGAGACAGTTCAGAAGCCAGCAGGAAGAGCTGGTTTGGGGGAGATGATAAACATTTGTCTTAAATGTGCAGTGGTTGAGGTGCTGGTGGGCGGGAGGTCATCCACTAGGAAATCAGGCCAGTTACCCAGGAAAAGGTCAAAGCTGGGGATAGAGATTGAAGAGTAGTCACTGTGGAGTTGAGGCTAGAGGTGAGAGAAGATAGAACTGGGAAGTCAGGTCAGGTGAGGAAAGTGTGATAGAAAACTGAAGGAAGGTGAACTTTTCAAGGAGTGGTTAGTGGATGCCAGGGATCATGCAGCAGAGGACAGCAGGGATGACGAGGCCATGAAAGGAGTCATGGGATTTGGCAGTTGGGAGGTCGGCCTTTGACAGAGAAGTCAGATGAAGGGGTCCAAGTCTAGATAAGCCAAAAAGAGGTCGGGAGTGAGTGGATGATGGCAAGCAGAGGCAGCTGTTTTCTTTGGAGAAGCGTCAAGAAACTTTTCAGTGAGCTGTTTTACTTTTTGTCCTTGTGGGTTGGTCTGTTCTGAACACTTCACAGAAATGGAATATGTGGCCTCCTTCCCTTAGCATGGCTTTACGGTTCATCAGTGCTGCAGCAGAGTGTTCCCTTGTGTGGATACATCATGTTTTATTTGCCCATTCATCAGTTGACCAACATTTAGGCTGTTTCTACTTTTGAACTGTTATAAATGAAGCTGCTGTGAACATTTGTGGGCAGGAGTTTGTCTGGACATAGCCTTTTGTTTCTCGTGTGTGGATCCTCTACATTTTTTTTTATTTAAAAAAAATTTTTTTTTGTTTTTAACATTTATTCACCTTTGAGAGACAGAGAGAGACAGAGCGTGAGCAGGGGAGGGACAGAGAGAGAGAGAGATACAGAATCAGAAGCAGGCTCCAGGC
This sequence comes from Prionailurus viverrinus, assembly GCF_022837055.1. NCBI lineage: Eukaryota > Metazoa > Chordata > Mammalia > Carnivora > Felidae > Prionailurus > Prionailurus viverrinus. Next base: position 132,366,667 of record NC_062567.1, read on the forward strand.
TCTGAGCTGTCAGCACAGAACCCGGCGCGGGGCTTGAACCCATGAACGGCGAGACCATGACCTGAGCCAAAGTCGGACACTTAACCGACTGAGCCACCCAGGCGCCCCAATCCTCTACATTTTTTGTTGCTGTTTGTATTTTTCCTAGGCCCTGTAATAATACCAGTTATTCCTTTGCTTAACTTTCTGTGTTCTCTCAATGAATTCTGCCCTAGTTCTTGTGACAGCAACTCTCAATATGAAGTTAACTCCTTTTACCCCCTTGTCGCTCCCTCTTTTTTGCCCCATCTGATGTTTGTCTAGCTCCGGTGTCCCACACTTATCCTGGGATTACCTTAGTCATCACCCTGGGGAGTGATAATTGAAGCCACTGTTCCCTAGGTGGTATTTTTTCACTCATTTTGATGGAGCACATCCTCCAGCAGCGTCTTCAGAAAGAGTACATTAGAAGTAAATTTAGGGTGGGGGCGGGGGGCCTTGTCTGTCTTACAATATCTTTGTTCTACCCTCATGTCAATTTGATAGTTTGGATGAGTTTGGAATTTTAGGTTGGACCTAATTTTATATCAGAAGTTTGATGGGGCTCCTAGGTGACTCATCAGTTAAGCGTCTGTCTTCAGCTCGGTTCACGAGTTTGAGCCTCTCAATCTGGCTCTCTGCTGTCAGCTCAGAGCCTGGAGGCTGCTTCAGATTCTGTCTCCCTCTCTCTCTGCCCCTCCCCCGCTCGCACTTGGTCAGTCTCTCTCTCCCTCTCCCTCTCTCTCTCTCTCTCTCTCTCTCTCAAAAATAAAAACATTAAAAGAAATGAAAAAAGAAAAAGTTTCAAGGCATCGCCTGTCTTCTAGCTTCTGCTCATTGAGATCTGATACCAATTGTTTCCCGATCCTTCATGTGCCAGCTGTTTTCTCCTCTGGAAGTTTGTAGGGTCTTGTCTTTATCCTGGGTGTTCTGAATTCCATGGCAATACACACTGATGTGACTGAACTGTCAGTCGCTGTCTCTACTTCGTGGGCTCGGGTGGGGGTGGGGCTCACTGTGTCAGATACCCGCATTCATGCGGTCCTCCTGCTGGTAGCCCACGCGGTGCCCCAGCCTGCGGAGGAACTTCCTTCCTGTTCTGGAGCCTTTGGGTGGCACTGCTTTGTCCTGGCTGTCTTCTCCCTGCGGTCAGTTCCATCTTTGAAAGAGACCCCGACACCAGCCGGCAGTGAAGGGGTACTCTGCAGAGGTGTTGGGTGAGCCCCCGGCCAGGGTGTCCGCATCTGGTGGGGAGTTTGGAGTGGCCAACCGGGTGAGCCAGGGGTGAGTGTTGGGAGGGTGTGGCCAACACCCCACTGGGAGGTGAGGAGAGGTGTGGAAACCAAACACGTTTCTCTGGTGAGTCATACTTGGGGAAACTGCTCAGTGAGGTAAAGCACAGATCTACTTTTCTACCCCTGTGTATAGCTTTTTCAAGACAAACTTTGTTTTGACACTTGGGTACACATCACTGTGGTTAATGTCTGGGTTGAAAGTACAGCTGTTGCTCACAGCTTATTTATTTTCTACCCGGTTTTAGCTCCTGATCTGCTCCCATCCAGTTCCATTTCCTGGGATATAAAGTTTTCTGGGGTCGCTCGCTCGAGCCACTGAACCAGTCTCCTTGGGTTTCTCCTCCCTCCCGGGTGTGTTTGGCTTTGCCCTTGACAAACGCTCTCACTCACACCCTTCGGCCTAATGTTCACTGAACAGTCTTTTCTGTTGTTCTCCTACTCAGCCCATGTATTGGCATTTTTTTAAAATATATTTTTGTATTTGTCTCCACTGGATCTCTTCTGTCCTCCATTTCATAGTTTAAAAAGTTCTTAAAAAACTTTATTCAAAAAAGCGCGTTCTGATGACCAAATCGTCTGTCTGTATCTCCTGGATGCTGTCTGAGCTTGATTAACACGTGCACGAATTGTTACAACATTTTCACTGACAGGTTGCTAGATGTTGAAACAGTTGAGCTTTAGTAGACGGATGATCCCGCCTAACCCCCCACCCTTCACCCCCCACCCCCCTGCACTGGCAGGCCCTTGCATATCCATGTCCCTGCAGGACAATAAATACCATTGTCCTGAACACGACGAGCAAGTCACTCTGGAGTCAGTTCATTGGTGTGTATTTCCCAAAGAGAGCGCCGCGACACAAGGGGTGACAGCTCCTTCACCCTGCCAGCCGTTTGAATGTTTGAAACTCTCCAGTTGCTGTAAATTACTGTGATTACTGTGGTGATTGGGACTTAACCACTTGGAAAATATCTTTATTTTTTTGAAAAGGCAATACATTCGTGTGGCAAAATTAAAAAATGTGAGAAAGGACTGTGAAGAGTCGTGTCCCTGCCCTGCTCCGATTTGCTTAGCACCCACCAGCCCCGCCTCCTCACAAGTAATTCATTCTTAAGTTTCTTTACCTTCTTCAAAACTTCCTTAATGCAAATATTAGCAGATAAGCATGGCTTTTAATATTTGCTCCCCTTTTTATCCCTACACAGATAGGGAGCATGCTACAAGCTTTCTTCTGCACCTTGCCTTTGTTGTTGTTGTGTTTTGTTTTTTTTTTTTTTTTCACTTAACTACATATATCAGAGATCTTTCTAGTCTTCAGGGCTGCATGGTTTTCCATTGCGTAGATGTACTGCTGTGCTTTCATTCATCCAGTCCTTTTCTGATGGACGTTTCAGGGTGCTTCCAGTCCTACTATTAAAGACAATGCTGTGGTGACTAGCTTTGTACACTCGTCATTTTCACACACGTGTGGGTGTAAGCGCGGGAGAAAGGACCAGAAGCGGGATTGCTGGGTCGGAGTGGGGCTGGTGATGATCTCCATCACAGATGCCACAAGAGCCAAATGATGGAGAACATACAAAAGGAAGGGGCAGGAACTAACATTCTGTCCTGGCTCCACGCGTTTGTGGTTTTGAGAGACCCCGTGAAACTGCTGTCCACAGAAGACGTGCCAGTGTTTGCCCGCCACGGTGTGTAGGAGAGCGCCCGTGCCTGTCAGCTTCCCGGCGGAGTCTAGACTCTGGTCCCTTTATTCCGCCTGACTTTGCCACACGGGTGCCAGTTTAGAGTTCACACCGTCCCTTCTCCCTCCCCCCACGATATACAGACCCCTCCGTCCTGGCCTCCCAGTGCCTCACTTTTCTGTATTCAGGACCACTGGAGAGTGAGTAGCGACCAGCTTTCTGAACGATCCCTTCCTCTGCCTCACATGTTCCCTTTGCTTGCCTAGGACGCTCGTGGTTCAGACTGGCTGACACCTCTGCCGCTTCCATCTCGTTTGCTTGCTCTCTCTACTTTTCAAATTGCCCCTTAATGTACAGCAGTTCCTTATTTTCGGCTCTCTGCTTTGGGGGACTTGAAAACTGGTTTCTTGTTTTAGGTGGTTCCATTGGGACTTTCTTCTCTGCCTGCGCTCTCTTTCATGTAGTTTCTTGGCGGCAGCCCTTGCCGCCCCCGAAATTTCAGTGCGTCCTCTCTGAAAAAATTTTGGGGGCTTTCCATCACTATAAGTGGTGTTCTGGAAGTTGCTTCCTTTCACCGTAATTCTCTTACGGCTACTTTTCACCCAAATCGGCGGGCATTTTAGGAAGTACCCTTTGTTAGGAATAGTTGTCTTCATAATACCTTCCTTTGAACCTTAAGTCATTGGTGTTCCCTAGGAGAATGTGATTCATCTTTTTCTTTATTAGTTATTGACTGTCCCTGCAGTCGCCTCTATTCTTCCATCCGTCACCAGGTTTTGAAATCACTGTGTCTGCAGCACCAGCTGTGGGCCCAGCAGCGTCTAGTCAGACCTGCAGTTCAGACCCTTACCTAGGGCCTGTGTTGAGCTGGGCTTTGGATACCGTGCAGGCAGGGTAAGCGAGGACCCTGCCCTCACACAGTGTGTATGGCCCTTTACCTGTGTTGTCTTCTAAAACATTGTTGCTTTAAAATAATTTTTTTATGTTTATTTTTGAGAGAGAGACACAGAGCGTGAGCAGGGGAGGGGCAGAGAGAGAGACACACACACAGAATCTGAAGCAGGCTCCAGGCTCTGAGCTGTCAGCACAGAGTCCGAGGTGGGTCTTGAACCCACGAAGTGTGCGATCATGACCTGAGCCGAAGTCGGACACTCAACCGACTGAGCCACCCAAGCACCCCAAAATGTTGTTGCTTTTAATCCTGTCTCCTGATTCTGTGGAATGTACAGATGAGAAACCGAGGCCCAGATCACACAACTCGTAAGTGGTAGAAAGGTGACTTCAGTCCAGACGGGTCTAACTCCAAACCCCATGTACTTTCCTTGTGTCTTGTGCCAGCCACATCTGTCTGATGTGGCTTCCAAGTTGCAAACACAAGATGGTGTGTGGTGGGCTAAGGCCAGAGAGACCCGGGATCCTCTGCTCAGGTACACACTTGGTGACATGTGTTTACCAAGAGGGGTCTGCTCTGTGCTCGCGCTTCAAGTGACCTTCCCTGCGTCCTGCAGCACTTCTCTGAGCCTTCGTTTCTGCTGTATGGTGGGGACTGGGGACATCTATGTCACAGGTGCTCCAAGAATTAAGGGAGACAAAGCACATAAAGGGAAGAAGGCAGGAACTGACATTCTCCTTTGACTCTATCTGAGAATGAATAAGGAAGTTCACTTTGCAAGTTGACTTTTAGGACCAAAGGGCCTCTTTTTAGAATACGGTATTTTTTCCTTTCGTAAGGGCTTTTGTAGGTGTGGTGGGCGGGACACAAAGGACTAGTCACAGAGTGCAGGGTAAAGTGTTGCACGTCTAGACCACAGTATTCAAGGGTTAAACTTGGTTGACTTGATGGAATTTTTTAAAGAGTAGCTAGATCCCAGAGCCTGGGCCACCAGGTAAGGCTCCCTGGGGAACGAACCTCTGTTTAGAAACTAATCCTAAACCATTGACTGGTTTGGAAACTGGAAAAGCAGAGCTCTTTCTGAATTCCTTAGGCCTTTGGAATTGCTAATGAATATGTGTCTAAATGTCCCTTATAATCTGGCTGCTGCATCTGGCCTGTGAAACTGGTCTGTTGGGTTCAGAGTCTGGTTTGGACCAGTGATGAAATCTCGACTGCTGAACCAGATGCAGAGCTACCTAAACTGGTGTCTGCTCAGTTCAGGCCCTCTCTATCCCACAGCAAAAGGGAAATCATGCTTCTTGCTAAGTGTGAAATTGATGGTGAAGCCTTATACTTTACAAAAGTCCTTCTGATACATCTGTCTTTCTAACAGTGCTGTGAGGTAGATGCTTCCTTTTTCTTCCCATTTTGCAGATGAGACATTGAGACCGATAAAATAATTTGCCCATGATTCCCCACGCTGATGGAGTCGGGAGTTGAATTTGGGCCTTCTAACGTGGGATCCCATATACTTTTCTGCCCCATGGGAATGAGGTGGGATGTGTCCTGACTCAGGAAAGCTGTCTAGGAACCCCTTCTGGTCAGAAGTTATTTTTTAAAAATTTAATACAGTTTTTAAAACGTGTTCAAACCAGTTCAGCATGAGTGAGTATCTATTATATTCCCAGCACAGCATTAGACTCTTGGGGTATTGGAGGTGAGTGAAACAGTCCCGACTTTCAGGGAGCTGACATCTAAACAACCAGACAATACAAAGTGAAATGCAACAGAGGCCATAACAGAGAAGCAAACTCCAAGTAGTGTTTTGAGCACTGAGGAAGGGAATTAGCAGTATCTTCACAGGGACTTTGACATTTGAGCTGAGATGTGAGGGAAGAATGAACAGAACTTTACAAGGGAAAAGTGTCATGATGTTCTTTTTGACAGAGTTGGACCAAACTTGGGAGTAATTTGGCATGTTCTGGGAACATGTGATTCACTGTGGGATCAAGGTTCTCAAACTGTAACGTGTCTAAGAACCCACCAGGGTGCACCTCCTGAGATCTGAGTGTGGGAAGTCTGGGATGGCGCCCAGGAGGGACACCTAACTAGTGGAAAGGTGGATCAGAGGAATTTTCTTGTGGAGGTACCTTATAAGCTGAGGTCTTCAGGCTAGATAAAGGGGCAGGAGAGAGGAGTCATATTCTAGGCCGAGGGAACAGCCCTTTGGAAAGGTATTTGGGTGTGTGGGTGATTTACAGACTACAATCTTGATAACTGTGTTTGTTATCTTTCTCAAACACGGTTTTGACCCGGTCCCTCCCTCTTGTGCTTCATTGTGCTCTGTATCAGTCTGGAGGCTGGGTGGTGAGCCGCAGAAACTGCGTCTGGCTAGCCTGAACAGAAAAGGAGTTTATTGGAAGGACAATGGTGCACGGACTGACCGGAAAGCTGCAGAGCCCGACTTGGAAAATGGGCCGGAACCAAGGGAGGCTCAGGAGCTAAGGATAGCCTTAGGGTAGCGTTAGGAGCTAAGGATAGCCCAGGGGCAACAGGGTTAGGACCCCACCGCGACAGTGATCTCTGACGGGCTGCTGCTCTCCTGGGTCACTCCAGCAAGAGTCATGCTCCTGGTGCGGGTATGCATGAATCAGGGCTGCCTGGTGGGAAGCCTCACCTGCCACCAAGACCACTCACGGGGGTTCTCCGAAAGGAAGAGCAGGGTGCTGATGGGAGGGTTGGGTTGAATGATGGACAAACAACGAAAGTGGCCAGTGTCCACTGCATTTTCCGTGCCTCTCCTTGCCTCCAAAATAAGATCCAATGCCTTATGGTGCCCTTAAGGCCTTTTAGAACATGACTGTAAGCCGCTCCACTTCTCTACTCTGCCCTTGCACATTCTCTGCCCTTCAGCAGCTTGCAGGGCATTTCCTGGTGGTGTGGTGGTTTTTCTCAGCCTGTTCCCTCTGTCTGCCATGACCTTCCTTCTCTCTTAACTCCTAAAACTCTTCATCCACTGCCTGCCATTGTGGATCAGTCCTTCCTCTACTCGCAGACAGCCTTTCCTTTCTTTTTTCTTTTTAAATCTTTTTTATTCTTTAAGTAGGCTCCATGCCCAACGTGGGACCTGAACTCATGATCCCGAGACCAAGAGTCAGATGCTCCACCAACTGAGCCAGCCAGGCGCCCCCTCTGACAGCCCTCTCTTTGTGAGGCACTTGTCTGTTCTTGCCCTTGTCACAGTGGATGAGAGTTGGTTGGGTTTTCCCTTTGAGATGGGAAGGTGGGGAGGGAACCACACCCCTTTGGAATCCTTGCCCTGGGCTGGGACCCATGCTAGGTGCTCAGCATCCTCCAGCCCCCAGCAACATAGCACACAGTGTCTGTGGGTGCTGGGTGGGTGTTCATAGCACAACTTCATAATCTGCTTTGCAAGTATTTGTTTTGTCCTTAGTCTCAGGGAGGGCCGTGAGTGGAAGGATGGGATGGTGGGTTGTTGGGGTCTTTCACCTTTGCCTGACTGGTTTTAGAACTGAGCAAGGTTGAGATCCCCTGCTGTGGAGACTGTGCCCCCAGGAGAGTCGGGAGGGTGGTTCAGCTTGCACCTGACTTTGTTGACACTCGGTTGGTTATCTGGCACCATGAAGTGCGATGCCCTTGTCTTCTAGAACAGGACAATGCAGGATTGGTTCCTGGGAGTCTTGCTGTCCACATCTTGCTCACCTTTCAGTGTCTTGTTCCAGGAGAGTGAAAGAACAGCGGTGCAGGGCGGGAGCAGGTGAAGACAGGAAATACAGGAAGACCTGAGATGACGCTCCTGCCCTTCCCGGGTGGAGGATGTGGGCTCTCATTCATGAGCGAGGCACCTAATGAGCATCTGCCTGATGCCAGGGTCTGTTTGGTGACATCCATTCAATAATGGAGCCAAAGCATCTGTACAGTGTGGTGCCTGAGACTTGACCTCAAATTACAGCTCCACTACCTGCCGACTGGGTGACGTAGGACAAGTTCCTTAACCTCTCTGTGTCTCATTTTCGTTGTCAGTGCAGTGGAAGCGATAATGGTATCTGCCTCAAAGTGTTGTGAGATTAAATGAGGAAACTATGCAAAGCGCTTAACGCAATTGCTGACGCACAGTAAGAGCTTAGTAAATGTTAACAATTACTGTACTATTTTTATTATTGCTACTACTGATTGCCTCAAGATTTTTCTTATTCTCAGAGTCTAGTCCTGACCTCTTTCTAAGAGCAGACATTGCAAAGTCCTAAATGGAAAAAGAGGGGCAGCCTTTCAAATGTGGGGTGCCAACAATCTGATGCCTCTAACTTGCCTAAGGATTAGGAGGCCTAGGTTCGCTGGCTGGGACCCAGGGTGGGGCTTTTGCATGGGTGGTGCGGCTGGCTGGCTTACTGACTGCAGCATTGTGAGGCCTGGGCCGTGAGGCGGGGCATCCACGATGAAGGACTTCCGGAGAGGAAGCCCCAAGGTGTGGTTGTTGGGGCAACTTCTGGTGCAGGGTGCTTGTGAAAGGAGCACAGTCTTTGGAAGAGGAAGAGGAGGAGGTTCCTACCTCACTGCCGCTCGCTTGCCCACCTGCCTGTGTGCAAAATTACCCCCTTTTTGGACTTGGACTTGTTTCTTCCTGTGTAACCACCACCATCACTTTTCAAGAACTTATGTGTCAGGCACTGTTCTAAGTGCTTTACACGTATGGACTCTTTTTTATTTTTTTTTTATTTTTTATTTTCAACGTTTATTTATTTTTGGGGGGACAGAGAGAGACAGAGCATGAACAGGGGAGGGGCAGAGAGAGAGGGAGACACAGAATCGGAAACAGGCTCCAGGCTCCGAGCCATCAGCCCAGAGCCTGACGCGGGGCTCGAACTCACGGACCGCGAGATCGTGACCTGGCTGAAGTCGGACGCTTAACTGACTACGCCACCCAGGCGCCCCTGGACACTTTTTTAAAAGAGTACTTGAAACCACCACTTCACAGGGTGATTTGAAGATATATACCACAGGGGCGCCTGGGTGGCGCAGTCGGTTAAGCGTCCGACTTCAGCCAGGTCACGATCTCGCGGTTCGTGAGTTCGAGCCCCGCGTCAGGCTCTGGGCTGATGGCTCGGAGCCTGGAGCCTGTTTCCGATTCTGTGTCTCCCTCTCTCTCTGTCCCTCCCCCATTCATGCTCTGTCTCTCTCTGTCCCAAAAATAAATAAAAAATGTTGAAAAAAAAAAAATTAAAAAAAAAAAAGAAGATATATACCACAGTATGTGTGAAAGTGCCAACCAAGTGTTAAAAGCAAAAACAACTGGGAGACAGTGCTAATGAGGTTCTCTTCCAGTAAAAAACAAAAACAAAACCAAAAAACATATTTAAACTTTGTGTATAAATATATACTCACACACAAACAGGTAAATAGCAGTAAAAATCAACGACAACAAAGGCTTTTTAAGCAACATGCTATCTATACAGGTTCTTCTTGCATTGTGCACCTCTTTATCTTAACACTTGGTGCCTGGCCCTGGCAGATGTTTGCCCAGGGTTTCGCCATCAGAACGTGTGCCTCTTTTGAAGCGTTTAGTTCTGTGTCTGGCGCATAGCAAACTCAGCTAATGTTTCTTGAATGCGTGTCTTAAAGGATGTGTCTTTACTGATGTAAAAAGACTGTTCTAGAAAGAGCATCTTGTCAAGGCAGAAAGTCTCATTTGGAGAATAATTTAATCATTTGGGTAGGAAGGTGTGCTCACAAACAAATAGCCAGGCAAAAATATCTCTCCCCTGTTCCCTTGGTGAGTCAGTTACATGCATGCTTACCCTGAGATTAACCTTCCATTAGCTTTGAACTTAATATTGGAAGTAATGAGATGGATTACATAAGCACCCCCCTCGACACCCCTTCCCCCAAATTCTCCTTACTTTATTGTTACTCCAGGTCTCTCTTGCATCTTTCTCCCAAGTGGTGATGAGCATAACTGTAAAATCTAAGAAATGTTGGTTTTGTAGAGGAAAATAGCATAGAGGAGAAGTTCAGACCTAAATACAATCTCAGTTCAAATCTTGGTTCAGCCACTTTGTAGTTTGGGGGGGGGGGGGGTGGGCAAGTTATTTAATTTATTTGAACCTTATTTTCCACACTTATTAATAATACTGGTCTCAGGGTTTATATAAAGTACCAAGTATCAGTGTGATAGCTATTACTGTGTTGTCCACACAGAATCAATATGAAATGAATTTGATTTTAGTCATAACCACCTCTGTAATTTTAAATAAAATGTAAATGTGATTTCCAGTTAGAAAATAAGTTTATTAGTTTTGTTGCAGAGTTATTTTTGCTTTTAAACATCAATAGCATGACCACTGACTTTTTTTCAGGGGTTAAATTAGAATCTAACCTGGAGATGACACCCTTTAGTGTTTGTTGTGTTAAAAAAAAAAATAATAACAACAACAACAACAAAAACAAGTGTCTGTTTGGCTCAGTTGGTTAAGCGTCCAACTCTTGATTTTAGTTCAGGTCATGATCTCATGGTTGTGGGATCAAGCCCAATGTTGGGCTCTGTGCTGGGTGCGGAGACTGCTTGGAATTCTCTCTCTCTCTCTCTCTCTCTCTCTCTCTCTCTCTACCCCCCCCCCCCGTCTCTCTCCCCTCACCCTGTCCTCCCTCTGCCCCTTGTTCACTCGTTCTCTCTCTCTCTCAAAAAAAAAAAAAAATTATTATTTAAAAATTTAAAAAACAACACTGAAAGAATCAAATACATTTTTACGTTCTAGATGTATGGACAGGAGTATATATGGACAGGAAAATAAATGTAAAATGTGTATATATCAGAGTTTGGATTATTCCCATACTTACAAGAAAATTAGCCTCAGGGAGATTTTTTTTCCAAAGGCAGCACAGCAATTACATTCACAGATTCATGGTTCGGTTTTGCTAATAGATAGCCAGGTCTTCTTCAGCCAGCACTCTTTGAACTTCTACTTGGGAATCCCTTTTCGGTTTGGCCTTCCAGTTAGTTCTTGGTTTAGCTTTTTTTTGATATTCTGCTTTTCTCCCTTAATATGATTCTTTGCCACACTTCCTTCACACAGTCTCCAGGAGGTGGCCTGTTTCCCAAGGTAGACCACCTTTTAGAACCTCATACATAACCAGACCTTTTCTTTAATCAGTTTTCAGAAGATTCTCTTCATCAGTTGATGAAGTTATCCAAGTTTCTGTTTCAGCTATGCTGATACCCTCTCAAGTCAGAATTCAGCCCTGAGTTTGTGCTCAGAATGATACTTAATGCGTTCACAACGTTAGGGGGTTCTGGGGAAGCCAGCAGCCCCCTTGTATGAACCAGCATGAGCAGCCGCTGAGCCAGAGGGATTTCTCTTCCTAGAACATTGTTGGATGACTCACTGTTCCTTCTTTAATAAAGAGAAGGACCAAGTTCATCACCATGAGCTATAGAATAACCTGTCATGATTTGATCCTGACTCCTGCCCAGCCCGGTGCCCTGGCAGTTGTCCATTCTCTTCAGCAGCCCACTGTGCCAGCTCTGTGCCTCCAAGCCTTGGTTTCTGAAATTCCCTGGGCCTAGAATTCCCTTTGTGTGCCCAGCAGCCTTCAGTCCAGTTCCCACAAGAGGCCGTTCCACCTGCACCTTCCCTGTGTCCTCCTTGCTGCTGTGATTGTGAATTTTTTATCATCCCTCTAGGCCAGCACACAGTGGGTGCTCCACACGGTTTAATCCTTTCGCATTTACATACCCACTTCACCAAAAGTAGAAGCTTTGCAGAAATAGCAGATTTGTCCAGATTTCCCAGGATAACCTGAATTTCAGAAATATCTTGTCCCATTGTGAGGTGACATGTCCCTTCCAGTTTTGGTTCAGAAAGCATAAATGCCATTTTTACAGATTGCATGAAAGTTGCTTTGGGGAGCATTTCAGTGAATTGATGCCAGTGTTTTTAACTGCCAGAATGGTTAGTACTTAGAGAAGTTTAGGGGAGTGGAAGATTTTGTCCATGTGCTTGTGAAGCATAATCTATAAGAAAAGCATTAAAAAATATACGTTCCTGTATGTAATGTGGCAAGATAAAATTTTTTGAATATTAAAAACCTACTCTTAGCTAACATATCATCAGCACATATCAGAGATTTGTTAACATTATTAATGAGAAAACCATCAGGATGACAAAGCTGGATCGAAAGAGAATGTAAGAAACTGATATTTACATAGTTTTTACAAAAAAGCATGCAGGAATAAGATTGCAAGTTTAGATGCAGAACTGGTTAACGTCCTATAGGGCAATACAAACAAAGTTTATCTTTTTTACCAGAGAGAAATCATTCGCAATCTAACAATTTTCTACAAGTGAACATCTAACTTTACCTAATCTGTGATAAATAGCAGGTCAAAACAAGTTTGTTTTGGGGTGCCTGGGTGGCTCAGTCGGTTGAGCAACTGACTTCTGCTCAGGTCATGATCTCACAGTTTGAGAGTTCGAGCCCCGCATCGGGCTCTGTGTTGACAGCTCAGAGCCTGGAGCCTGCTTCTGATTCTGTGTCTCCCTCTCTCTCTGCCCCTCCCCCTCATGCTCTGTCTCTCTCTGTCTCAGAAATAAATAAATATTAAATAAAAAAAAAACAAGTTTGTTTCCACAGAGCATCGGATGACCTTTAGTAGGCACGGTAAGTACTATTACCTGTATTATGACTTTAAAGGGACACAGTATAATATATATATATATATATATATATATATATATATATATCCACACACACACACTGCTTTGTTTAAAGGGACACAGTATAATATATATATATATATATATATATATATATATATATATCCACACACACACACTGCTTTGTTTAAAGGGACACAGTATAATATATATATATATATATATATATATATATATATATATATCCACACACACACACACTGCTTTGTTTTCAAGTTTTGGGTAATTTTTCTTAAATCATAATTGGGTTCAAGAGCTCAAAGATGGCTGGGTCTGAGGTAGAGAAGAGTCCTTGTTGAAAGTCATTTAAGTGGTTTTGAAATGGAATTATGGAATTCAGAAAGGAAGAGGGTGGTAAGGAGCAGAAAAGGTGTGCTATGGCAGTCACATTCAGGAAAGATCTCCTCCCCAACTCCCCTCCCCCCACAAAGCCATGTACGGATAAAAGGAGGGGGTATTTTTCCCCCAGGTGGATGATGAGCAAAGGTGAGTGGGAAGTGAAATTCCTAGGAGTAGGAGGGAGCAATTGGCAGGAAGTTTTGAAACTTGTGTTTAAGAGATTTGATTTGATTTGAAAGACTGTTGGACCAACAAGATACTCACAGAAGACACTTGTCACTGGGTAGGAGGCTGTGGTTGAAATCAAGGCAGAGTATGGAAGTGAAGCAAAGAGATAACTGTGATACCATGAAAAGAGGCTTGCCAGGAGTTCATAGTAAACTTAGGGCAGAGGGAAGAAGAAGAAAGAACAGTTGAAGGGGGTGCTGAAGATCACTCTCCTGGTTGAAACTGAGAGCTGGCTCGGGTCTCCTGCTGTGTTGGACCAGAGAGTTCAGGACTGGCCAGCTGGGACTTTTTGAGGCTGCCTCTAACATCCAGCTGGGCAGATAGGAAGAGAGAGATATAGGGAGAGGAGACCAGAAGACCGTTTGAGAATGACTTTGGCTTCCCTTTGTGCTTTCTTTTTCCCTTAATTTTCAGATGTTTTATTTTATTATGTAATATTTGATATATGCAGTGACACATTTCTGTGTTATGAAACACAGGCATTTGAGAACCCCCACCTCCCTGCCCAATTTTCTTTTGTGGTTTCTTTGCCAGTAAAAAGAGTTTACTCATCCCTCGCTTAAAATATAGGATGCCTGAGTCACTAGTTTGCCATCCTGTGTCATTCAGCCCTCCTCCAGACTCCCTGTCCCCCAGGAAGGTGACCCAGAATCCCCTTGAAGTGCATGATGCTGTCCCTGTGCTCTGAGTGTTTTAGCAAATGTGCCCCCTGGTGTTTGAAGTGATTTTAGGCACCCGGTTGCCTGTGATAAGTGTCCCTATGTTCCTTATATTCTTGCATTTCAGGGTTTCTGCGTTGATGGGTTTAGTCAACAGCCCAGTTCTTGAACTGCTCTCCTGGGTGACCTGAATGGGGGTAACTAACGTTTCAGGTCCCGAGAACGCAGTGGTGATCACAGATAGCAAAATGGAGGAAGGAAAAGTTATCTGTTGACCCTCAGGTGTGATACTGGTTTGATTTTTTTTTTTTTGATCCTAGGAGGGAAGATAAGATCTTCAGCTTGAAAGCAGGATACTTGTTTCTTAAGCGCACTTGTTGTGAATTAACTTTTGTGATTACCTCCCTCTCGCTCACTGGTTGTGGTCCATCTGATTCCCATCAGCCTGCAAACATCATACGCCATACTTATTTCTGTGTTCTTATGCCTGTTGGCCAGATCCAGTGTGAAAGATTAAATGAACAACACATGAAGAAAGTTTAGGTGAATATCCTTACAATCTTTGGGATGAGGGACTTTTTAAGTGTAACATAAAAACCATGTCATTTCATTACACAATATTAGCATTTATATACAGTCAGTTCTGCCATAATGCAACATATACCTTCATTAAAAATCATTGCACTAAGCAAAACTGTGTAACACAAACCATAGGGCTTATGGGGAAAATGAGATTCGGGTTACAATGCTCAAAATCTTTAGAGGTGACCAAAAAAAGATAGAGAAAATAAAAAGACTAAGAGCTAGGGAAGGAACCTAATAAAACAGCTCTGTTTTACAGATACGAAGTGGCTAAGAAGTACATAAATGCCACAATAAATAGGGCCCCTTACCTTTAAAAAGACCTGAGGTTTGCTTGCGGAACTGGGCGTTAGAAGTCACAGCCTCTGAGTTCCTATGAAGTGATGGACGGAGGGCTGTGTGCCATCTGATGTACAGTGCTGTGGGGCTCTCCCAAACCATCACGTTCTATCCATCATGGCTGACACGGAATACTTTTCATATTTTATTAAGTAAAGGGAGGAGGGTACAAAATAACATCTTCAGTGTGACCCCTTTTTTGTAAAACTGCTCACACACACATGCATGCTTGTGTAGAAAGGACACATGGAAACATTGACAGTGGATGTCTCCGGGAGGTGGAATGGCTGGGTGACTTTTTCATTTAATTATTTTCTGGAATTTTCTATGGTGAATGTTACTTTTACAGTTTTATTCTATTTTTAATTTTTTTACATTTATTTATTTTGAGAGAGTGTGCACATGCACAAGCGGGGGAGGGGCAGAGAGAAGGAGAGAGAGAATCCCAAGCAGGCTCCGCGTCATCAGCACAAAGCCCAATGTGGGGCTTGAACTCACGAGCTTGAAATCATAACTTGAGTCTGGATCAAGGGTCCTACACTAACCGACTGTACCACCCAGGTGCCCCACTTTTACAATTTTAAAAAAGACAGTTACTTTCAAACATTATCTAACACAAGGTGGGTAATAAATACAAAATATAAGAATAAATGACCTACTTTGTAAAATTGTGCTCTCAGCACCTAACTGGGCTAAGTAGCAAATGGCCACTAAAGGATTGTTGGCTGACTGCAGTTTGGAGGCCGTGTTACCTCATTTGGGGCTTTAAATTCTTTATTCCTGACCAAAGTTAATCTGCCCAGATTTCAGGTCACCTCACTCTCAGGTAGATCGTGCTAGCTGGGCTGGACAGAGTGCTTTATGTTACCTCCAGGTTGCAAGCTCCAGTAAGTGCGTGTGAACTTGGTGTGTCTTTGGATGAGGCTCCAGAGTTGTTGCAATGCACAGGTGATGGCTGCAGCCTCTGATTTTGGTTACCTGCTTTTAAAGGGACCAAAACCCAGGTGTAGTTTCTTGGGGCCCAGGTTACTTTATTAAGCAAACTTATCCCTTTAAGAAGCACCTAAAAAACAGGAGTGTGGGGGCACCTGGGTGGCTCAGTCAGGCGCCTGACTTCTGGCTTCGGCTCAGGTCCTGATCTCACAGTTCATGAATTCAACCTCCGCCTTGGGCTCTGTGCTGGCTGCGCAGGGCCTGTTTGGGATTCCCTCTCCCTCTCTCTCTCTGCCTCTCCCCTGCTTGTGCGTTCTCTCTCGCTCTCAAAAATAAATAAATAAACTGTAAAAAACATGGGGGTTACCTGGGTGGCTCAGTCAGTTAAGTGTCCGACATCAGCTCAGGTCATGATCTCAAGGTTCACGAGTTTGAGCCCCACATTGGGCTCTCTGCTGTCAGTGTAGAGCCTGCTTCGGATCCTCTGTCCCCCTCTCTCTCTGTCCCTCCCCTGCTCTCTCTCTCTCTCTCTCTCTCTCAAAAAATAAACTAAAAAAAAAAAAAAAGAAAAAACCAGGACTGTGGCTTAGTTGGAGAGGGTAACCACCAGGAGCATCGGTATCAGGTAAGCTACAGTTTGCAGGCCTGGAGCTCCAAGGAGACCCAAGTTGGCTGGCCCTCCACTCACCATGCAGGTTCTGGAACTTCATTTTTCTTTTTTTTCTTTTTTTAAACATCCAGTTATTCTTTTTTTTTTTTTTAACGTTTATTTATTTTTGAGACAGAGAGAGACAGAGCATGAACGGGGGAGGGACAGAGAGAGAGGGAGACACAGCATCGGAAGCAGGCTCCAGGCTCTGAGCCATCAGCCCAGAGCACGACGTGGGGCTCGAACTCATGGACCCCGAGATCGTGACCTGAGCTGAAGTCGGACGCTTAACCGACTGAGCCACCCAGGCGCCCCTGGAACTTCATTTTTCTTTTTTTTTTTTTTTTTTTTTTTTAATTTTTTTTCAACGTTTATTTATTTTTGGGACAGAGAGAGACAGAGCATGAACGGGGGAGGGGCAGAGAGAGAGGGAGACACAGAATCGGAAACAGGCTCCAGGCTCTGAGCCATCAGCCCAGAGCCCGACGCGGGGCTCGAACTCACGGACCGCGAGATCGTGACCTGGCTGAAGTCGGACGCTTAACCGACTGCGCCACCCAGGCGCCCCTGGAACTTCATTTTTCAAAGCCCCATAAAACCTGTGCCTTCTCCAGGCTTCCCTTTTCTGGGTTTCATGGCTCTCGGCGGAAATGAGAGCCTGTGTGATTGCAGCACTCCAGCGATCGGAGTGGGGAACACGAGGCATTACGATGCTCCCACAGGGTACAGCCTGGAGCTTTAGCGCAAAACTGCACCCGGGGTGGGCCTCCTGCGCCCTGGTTCTCCGGGCCTCGTTCCGGTTGGCAGGGCCTCCCCGTCTCTGTCACTGCAGACCAGATGGGGTTCCGGGGAGGCCTGGTGTGCCCTGCTGGAGCAGGGGCTCAAAGAGCCTCTTCCCATTACTTCTTCCTTCAAACGCTTGGTCTTAATGGGCCCCTCTGCGCCACTCAACCCAGTGCCTGTCTGCCTGGCTGCAGATAACACCACTGGAGCTTGTCGTGTGGGGGTTGAAAAGAATTTATTTTTTTAATTTAAGCAGTTGCATCCCATCTGCCTACACACTCTTAACATGCTTTGTGAACAAGCTTTGTGACCTTTGCAGGTTACTTCACTGTGTCAGCCCCTGCCTTTCTCCACGAAAGTCTTTGGAGAGCTCTCAACCAGATGGGATCGGGGAGCCAAGTGCCCAGGCAGTAGGTGCTCTGGAATTGCCACTAATAGGGACCTTTGTAAGGGTCTGCCCCTTGCCAAGCACTTTGCACAAATTATCTTTGTTAATCCTTACAACAAAGAAACGGAATGAGTATTCTTTTTCTTTTTTGATTTTTTTAATGTTTATTTATTTTTGAGAGAGAGAGTGCGTGCGAGCAAGCGGGGGAGGGGCGGGGGGACACAGAATCTGAAGCAGGCTCCAGCCTCTGAGCTGTCAGCACAGAGTACAACGCAGGGCTCAAACTCACGAACCATGAGATCATGACCTGAGCTGAAGTGGGGCGCTTAACCGACTGAGCCACCCAGGCGCCCCCCGAGTGAGTATTCTTAAGGCAGCCTTTTGTGGTGAGGAAGCCAGGATGTAGAAGGGTGACTTACCCGTCACACACTAGGTGGCCTCCTGAGACCCACCTAGTACCAAAGCCTGTGCCCACCTGCCAGACCTCTGGCCTCTCTGGCCTTGTGTCCACCTTAGCCTTCTATGGATGTGATGTTCTTTTGGCTCACAAACCAGGTGTTGATTCCCCAGAGTTGGGATTTTTATGGGAACTCTGGGAAGCTCAGCAGTTTACTAGGTTTCTCTTAAGCATTTTCTTAAACATTTTTTAGAAATCTTGTGTTGTCCTTGGAATGTGTCAGCACTAAATTGTGTTTTGTTTAAATTTTGTGCTGAGTTTCGGGACATTTCTTAGTTTAATTCCTGGACGAGGAATTGGAATTGGTTGGTACCAGTTACAACGTGGCAATGTGCCCATTTCTCCCTCCCACATACAACAGGCTGAGTGTAGAGGGGACGCGGCAGAGTGTTGAGGTGTTGGTAAATAATACCACTACGTAGTCATTTAATCTTACGAGATGCTGTTTTGCCAGCAGGTCGAACTGCTGAGTTTCAGTCCTGTATGGTCACCCTGGAAACCCCCGTAGCTTTCTGCTTACCTAACATAAAGACTCTTTGTAGCCCAGACCCGCTACCTCCATATAGAGCGTGTACACACACACTGTTAAAGACCTAGGAGGGTCTTGCTGGTGGACAGTTTGGGGGAGTGAAAAGAAGTAGTGGCTTTTTTTGGTTTGTGTTTGGTTTGGGGAATTTTGGTGACTAAGAGCATCATGCGGCCTTGAATGTTTAGAGAGGAGGGTGTACAGTTCAGGGGCAAGCAGTAGCCACTTAAGGACATACTGGAAGGGGGAGGAAGTGAAGACAGTGGAAAGAACTGTATGTCTGAAAATACCTGGGACAAAGCCGAGGCCCCAGACTTCTAATGGGGACCAGCCCTAAAGGGAGGAAGGAGTCGTGATATGACTTGTTAGTTGTGGATTAACTTGGGTTTGGGCAAGTTTTGAGGAGGACGAATTAGGGTAAGAGGCCCTGGAGGCAGGCTTGAGGCCCTTTGGGCTGGGAACTTAGGGGTCCCAGGTACTTAGAGCATGATCTAGACAGGGGCCATGGCTTCCAGGTGGACATCCCCTTGGTCTCACAGACTCCTTGCCCAGAGAGAAGGGACACAACCAGGGGAGTATCGGGGTGGGCCCCCTAGAGCATAGAGCCCAAGGCTGGGGTTGCTCTGCCCTGACCTGGCAATGCGTGCACCGTGGTGCAGTGGAAGAACAGGAAGCTGGGAGGCAGAGAACTGGTTCTAATCCTCGCTGGGCCCTGATGAGCCATGGGACCTTGGCCAAGTTATTTCACTGTTGTGGACTTCATATATGATCTTTCCATCTACTCCACTCCTAACGATCCATGACTTCATCATCCCTGGGTGTTCCTGAGGGTACCAGCAGTGCCCAGGGATGTACCTTTCTTGGAGAGAAGGCCCAGAGCTTAACCTGTGGTGAGGAGGGAGGGCAGCCTGGGGTGAGAGCCTGACTCCCGCATTCTTGCTCTGCCGCGGAGAGCAGTGCCAGAGACTGGAGGTGCTCCAAAGCCTTAAGACAGCCACTACCCACTTCCTGCCCCAGTGTCCCTAACTGTAAGATGAGACCAGCAATAACTTCCAAAGGCTATACTCACCCAGCACAGAGATAGCTCTTGTTTGGCCTGACTGATCAGGAAAGTTGGTAGAAAGGGCCTGGAGGTAGGGTGGGGAGAGAGAACATCCAAGAGATGAAGTCCTGCCCTATTGCCATGTGGTTTGCCATCTCAGCCCAGGTGGTTCACCTCCTAAGAGGGAGGGGGAGGTTTCCCCGACCCATTTCTGCGAGGGCCATGGGAACACCTTTTGATTTGCAGGCCTCCATTTCTTAAGCAAATTTGAAAGTTGCTAGATGTTTTGGATGGCAATAGAATGACCCCTTTTTATTTATTCACAGAGATGCTGCAGTTTGTCAGCAATCAAGTTGGAGAGTTCCCTGACTTGTTCTCCGAGCAGCTGTGTGGCTCCTTCCCCAGTGGCAGCGGGAGTGGCGGCAGCGGTGGCAGCAGTGGTGGCAGCGGCAGCGGCAATGGCGGGGGCGGAGCCGTGGACCCCTCCCTGCAGCGGTCCTTCAGCCAGGTCCCTCTACCTTCCTTCTCTCCCTCGGCCGCTTCCCCCCAGGCTCCAGCCCTGCAGGTCAAAGTTCCCCCCACTGCAGTTCCCACCCCACCCAGGGCAACTCCCGTTCTTCAGCCCCGCCCCCAGCCCCAGCCCCAGCCTCCAGCTCAGCTGCAGCAGCAGACGGTGATGATCACCCCGACATTCAGCACGGCTCCCCAGACAAGGATCATCCAGCAGCCTCTGATATACCAGAATGCAGCTACCAGCTTTCAAGGTGATTCAGAAGTCAGATACCATAGTGACTGGTTGGTTCAAAAGTTTATGTGCCAGTTTGCAGACCTTCTGAGGCAAATCGCTCTGTCCTTTTGGGGATGACAGAATCCATCGGTTTGGTCCCTGTCTGAAGGAGTTTTTGGTAATGGGCAGTGAGGACAGTGGGTACAGGAACCGTTCACATTCTGCCTCTTCAGATACCTTAATATCTATTGTGCCTGCTTCAAGGATACTTGGTCGAAGAATCTAACAAGCATAGTAGACACAGGGCTATGCTAGTAACTAGAGCTACAGGCTGGAATACAATGAGTCTAGAAACTGACCCAAGCACCAGCCAGCCCTTGGCACCTATAGATTAAGAACCATTCATTCAGCAAACATCTCCTGAGCACGTACTACAGAGACTATATGACTCATAGCAGGTGTTAGGTCGCCGTGCAGCAGGCCTCATACTAGGCCTTCCGTGGGTGGGGGGGGCTGAGTGAGTGGCTTTCTCTGCTGTGCTTTGCCCAGTGCCTTTGCATCAGATTTCCCTCCGACCCTTTGGGGAGCCCTGGGTGGGATTGGTATTACTCTGAATTTCAAAGGCTCTGACAGTTCTATGTGCTTCGGGGGGTTTAGGGGCTGTGGGGAGGCAGCAAAGCAAAGAGCTGAGACCATCATCCCAAAGTGCATTTTCCATTCTTTTCATGAGAGGAAGTGAAGCCCCGTGGAGTTGTTGGTTCTCTGTATCTCTGAACTCCCTTGCTGGGTGCAGTCATTTGCTGATTAGCTCCCCTCACCTCCACCCTAGCACCCAGAGCAATAAAATAATCTGTTCTGGTTCTCTCAGAAATTGATGCAGCTCTCATGGAATGTTCTTGTTATCTAGATTAGCTTGTAAATGGTCGTGCACATCTTCTTCAGCAGCAGGTGGGGAGTCGGGAGCGTTCTGAGGCACCCTGTCCTCGGTTATTACTGCAGCTACAGTGACAACAGAGTGCATTTCTCGTCCATGTGACTTTTCCCTCCTCTTCTCCCAAGTCCTTCAGCCTCAAGTCCAAAGCCTAGTGACATCCTCCCAGGTGCAGCCAGTCACCATCCAGCAGCAGGTGCAGACGGTGCAGGCCCAGCGGGTGCTGACGCAGACGGCCAATGGCACGCTGCAGACCCTCGCCCCGGCCACGGTACAGACAGTTGCTGCCCCCCAGGTGCAGCAGGTCCCGGTAGGTGGCTGGTGAGGACCCAGGGAGGCACCGGTTGGGGCTGGTCTTTGGTTGAAGGTGTGGTCCACATACTCAGAAGGACCAGCGGAGTGTAAGGGAACGGCATTTGGGGTGCCTGGGCCCTGTGAAGCACCAGTGAGCTCGGAATGGAGACCTGGCTAAGGTCTCATCTGTAAGTGTAGACTGGCCCTCACAGCCTCCATAAATGCAGGTGGATTGTGATATTTAAGCATCCGATGGGTGTAAAACTGGAAAGAGGTGTGCTAAGATATTTCTGAGTCATGTATCATAGTGGACCATATTTTCTTATTACCAAGGTCATTAATTAATCTTTGGAAAAAAAAAATCCAGGTTCTTCCTTTCTGCTTCTCAGCCATGTTCCTGGCTTTCCTGAGTTTGTTCAAAATCGGACCTCCCTCCCCTCCACCACCCCCCACTCTGCCCCTGCCAGGTGCTGGCACTGCCGTCTTCGAAGCCTTTCACCCTTAAAACCCAGGACCCTCTTTAGCTATACTCTTTCTCCGTCTCAACCCAGTAATCAAGTTGTGTTCTCAGTTTTAGGAACATGTTATTTTTTCATTCTTTCCTGGAGGGAGTCTCTGTGTAGTAAGAAAGTAAGGCAAAATAGAAAAATAATACTGCCTCCTTTTCCTTTTCTTCATTCTCCATCCAGGTCCTGGTACAGCCTCAGATCATCAAGACAGATTCCCTTGTTTTGACCACACTAAAGACAGATGGCAGCCCTGTCATGGCCGCAGTCCAGAACCCAGCCCTCACCGCCCTCACCACCCCCATCCAGACAGCTGCCCTTCAAGTACCAGTAAGAGTTGCCTTCCTCTCTGTCCTCCCTTCTCCCCTCTCCTCCTCCTTTCTTGGAGGCATTAGGCATCAGAGATGTTAACAAAGCCTCTACACAGGGTGGGCAGGTGCAGAAGCTCCATGGAATGTGTCACATTGCAAATATACCCCCTTTTAGTCTTTTTTAACTCCCGGTTCCTGGGCAGCACCTCTATACAGGGCCATCAGTATGGAGGACTCTTAGGTCCTGCTGATGGCGTTTTGGCTTCTGAAGGACCCCCAGGCCCACCAGGCAGGGAGGGGCTCCAAGGTGAGGGACATGGAAGGCACCCATCCTTGGGTTGTAGGGCCACAGCTATTTTCAGCATCTTACGGCAGGAGAGTCCAATAGAGTCAAAGGTGATCAGAATTTGGAAGTAAGTTTTATTCATAGAAGCCAAGAACTGGAAACAGCCCACATGTCCAGAAAGAGCTATTGATACATACAGCTGCTGAACCTCAGAAACAGTGTGTTGAGCAAAAAGATGCCTGTCACAAAAGAATTCATGCTGATGATTCCATTTATATGAAATTCAAGAAGAGGGAAAACTAAGCTGTGGCGATAGAGGTCAGAGCAGTGACTACAAGAGGGAGAAGGGACAGGCAAAACTGAAAAGAGGCACAAGAGAACTTTCTAAGGGGATAGAAATGGTCTGTGTCTTGGTCTGGATTATCTTAGTTACACGTCGTATCCCAACATAAAACTCCGTCACACACTTAAAATGTGTGTCTTTTATTATGTGTGAATTATTTCTTAATGAGTGGTGAAGTTGAGTGGCTTCTTATTTGTTCATTGGCCGTTTGGATATTGAGGTCGTTTAGTGAAGAAGATAAAACTAAAATTAGTAAAAATAGAAACAGAGGAAAGCAGAGCTGATGGGGGAAGGAGGAAGGCCTCTACAGTTGGCCTGCTTATCTAATAGGATGGCTCTGTCAGTTCTGCCCTTGTGCATTTTGATGGCCAAATTATATTAGGAAATGCAGCAAGTGACTGCACTGTCATATGAAAGGAAAAGATGTACCCCACACCAAGAGTAAGTTTTCCTTATATGCGAGCTCAGAGGTGGTTAATGGTTTGCCCGCAAGGCAGAAGTCATGACTTGTTTCAGGTACCCCTAGATCAAAGGTTGAAACCTATTTATCCATGTTAATCCTGTTGTGGTGTGGTCTGTTGACAGTGGTTCTGAAAGGGGCCTAGTAAGTAAGGTACCATGGCTCCTGCAGCTTCCTGGGGCCTGACTTAATTGAGGAGAGGGGTCAGACCAGGCAATGCCACGTGGCCAAGGCCAGCAGTTTGTGCTGTGAAGTTGCTTTACTCAGACTGACCACGGAGTAACTCTGCCCCGTGTCTGTGCTTGTTCTAGACTCTGGTGGGCAGCAATGGGACTATTTTGACCACAATGCCTGTGATGATGGGGCAAGAGAAAGTGCCCATTAAGCAGGTACCGGGGGGAGTCAAGCAGTTGGAGCCCCCCAAAGAAGGAGAAAGGCGGACGACTCACAACATCATTGAGAAGCGGTATCGCTCCTCTATCAATGACAAAATCATCGAGTTGAAAGACCTGGTCATGGGGACGGATGCCAAGGTAGGTGCCAAGCAAAATGGTATTTCATGTCCCACAATTTGCCCTCCACTGGTCTTTACTGTGGGAATTTTGGAAGACCCAGATCCAGTGAGTGAACATCAGGATGGTTTAGAGGTGCTTTCTTATTAATTAAAGCATCTTGGGGTTTTTTCAAGATTATAAAATATTAACCAACATAAGGGAACTGTTGGGGATTGGAAAGGCAGTGACCTGCCTAGACCTTTGAGACTGCTTTGCAGTGATCATGGGTCCCTGTAGCCCAGGCAGAGGACTGCCCCCTGCTCACCAGCAGGCAGATGCAGGACTGTGTGTACCGTGGAGTCGGCTGGTGGCGTTGCCACCATATGTTTAATTGTGTTCAGGGGTGGTTAGCAGTACTGTACCTTTGAGGGAGGAGACAAAATGGAGATTGGGTCTTTAACAGCAAATAGAGGAAATAGATTTTTCATTATTTCTGGTGTTTCAGTGAATGTGTCTTCTGTCGTGTAGGTGTTTTTTTTTTTCCCTGTTATCTGTTTATCTTCATCTCTATTTTTTAAATTATTTTTCTTGTTATTTAGTTTTTTGCTTCCTCATCTCTGTTTTGAAAGAAAATTTTATATTCCTTGTAGCCTATAGATCTGAAATGTAATAATATAACTTTACTTAAGGTAGCTATCCAGCAACGCTCTGGTCTTTTGTCGTTTGTTTTCTTTAACGTCTTTTGGTTCCCGGCACCTGGGTGGCTCAGTCGGTTAAGCATCCGACTTCAGCAGGTCATCGTCTCACAGTTCGTGAGTTCTGGCCCCTCGTCAGGCTCTATGCTGACAGCTCAGAGCCTAGAGCCTGCTTCAGATTCTGTGACTCCTCCTCTCTCTGCCCCTCCCCTGCTTGTACTTTCTCTCTGTCTCTCTCTTTAAATTTAATTGTTTAATTTTAAAAAATTAAAATAATAAAGTTTTATTTTGGTTCTAAGATTATTATAAGAAGTGGGAGTACTAGCTAATTTTTATTTATCGAGTGTCACTATGCACCAGACGAGGGGCTACTCTCTTTACATGTATTATCTCATTTTACCCTCACTACAAGCCGGTGATTCATATATTATCATTATCCTCATTTTAAGGACGAGGAAAATGAGGTTCACAGATGTTGGGTAACTTGTCCTGGGTTGCACAGCTAACCAGTGAGTGAGGCAGCATCTGAACCTGGAGCCACGCCTTCACCCCATGAGCTCTGGGTCTCTCCCCTCTCGCTCTGCAGCCTGCAGCGATGCCACTGTCTTTTCACCCATCTTCCTTCCCAGATGCACAAGTCTGGCGTCCTGAGGAAGGCCATTGACTACATCAAATACCTGCAGCAGGTTAATCATAAACTGCGCCAGGAGAACATGGTGCTGAAGCTGGCAAATCAGAAAAACAGTGAGTAAGCTCACTTCCGGTTGTAGAAGTCCTGTGCTGGGCACTGGGGAGGACCCACTGATGTGTACAGGATGCCTTCAGAGGTGAAGCAAGAGCAAGGACCATGTGCCCCTCACCCAGCCCAGCCCTGGCCCAGGGGGGGCTCTCTAGAAACAGACCATTTGCCAGATGTGGTTTTCTTTGCAGAGCTCCTGAAGGGCATCGACCTAGGCAGCCTGGTGGACAATGATGTGGAGCTGAAGATCGATGACTTTAATCAGAATGTCCTTCTGATGTCCCCTCCGGCCTCTGACTCAGGGTCGCAGGCTGGCTTCTCCCCCTATTCCATCGACTCTGAGCCAGGAAGCCCTCTGTTGGATGATGCAAAGGTATGAGCTTCTGAAATCCCCTGATCCTTGGATCTTCCCCATCTCTCCTGAGTTAATTGTGGAAGAAGCTGCCAGCAAGGGCCAGGCCAAGCGTTCAGAGGACCGGGGCTGGAGAAGACTAGGAATTCAATGAAATTAGTCAGGTCCTCCTGTCTCCCCCACCCCCACAGAATCTGCTTGACTGGTTCAGTGTCGTCTGGTCTTAACTGGTCCTTGCTGAAAGAGCCCATCTGAGAGGATTAAGGGCCAGATTCAGAACGGGAACACACAGCAGCTGTCACGCCAGCACGAGGAGTTGCCGGAGGCGCCTCATTACATCCTTCGCCCATAATGGGCCTGGCAAGACCACTTTTTGAGGTTGTTCAGTTGGTTTAGGGCAAGGCTGCCTCTGGGTCCTCTTCTGGAAATGATTACAATTTGCAATCTAACAAAAAACATTCCAACCCAGGGCCTTTAATTGTCAAAGAAAGCCCCTGGCAATTGTTTAATGGAATTAGCCAAAAGAGGCTCGAGCCTAATGATCTAGCCTGGGGAACCTGCAGAGACCATTGGCAATTTCTGACTTCGAAAGCACAAACTTCCCTTGTAGCCTAAGTTTTTGATCAAACTGTTGTAGTAACATGTACTTAATTTTACTGACGGAGCTCTAGTTTTGAAATATTTCATAAATGTGATTCTGTTTGATAACAAAAGACCATATGGTAGATACGTTGAATTAGCTAGGTATCTGTCCTCAGAGGACATTTTCAGATGGCTTTCAAATATCGAAAAGGAGTGGTGCAGTATGTGCACTCTGGGATCCAGGGAGATCTGGCTCTAGGCTTCCTCCCTTAGAGGAAAGCTCCCCGGGCAGGCAGGCCTCTGCCTCCAGTTGTCCCTCTGTGAAATGGGGAGGGAAGAAAAGCAACATGATGCTTTTACAACAGGCAGACTCCCGCAAGCAGATCCATACTGAAGTTAGATACCTTTAATCAACTGTGCTGATGTTTAATTTACACACAGTAAAACACACCTGCATGCAGTTTGTTGAGTTTTAACAAGTATAGATGCTTATGTAACTATCACTGTAATCAAGATATTTCCATCACCCACAAAGCCCCTTCATATACCATGGCGGGTAGTTCACACAACCCCCTCCAGCCTCAGACAGCTACTGATCTGCTTTCTGCCACTTCCGATGAGTTTGTCCATTGTGGAATTCTACAGAAACAAAATCATGCATAATGTTCTCTTCTGTGACAGAGCTCTGTTTTATAAGTAGGACTCCTCTACCTTTGGTCTTCAGAACATGTCCTTGTCTCGGGTGGCAAGAGGGCGAGCGTGCCAGGGTTTGAGAAGCAGTGGGAGAGCTGTGGACTTCTTAGTTGCCTCCTGGCTCTATTCCTGTCTGATTTGGTGGTCTTAAATTTAAATCTCCCAGTCTGACTCCAGTACATATATAAATGTTAGTAAAATGCTGCAAAAACCCATGTGATGTTCATTCCAATCTCTCTCCCCTGTCTTGAAGGTCAAAGATGAGCCGGACTCTCCTCCTGTAGCCCTGGGCATGGTGGACCGCTCTCGAATTCTGCTGTGTGTCCTCACCTTCCTGTGCCTCTCCTTTAACCCCCTGACTGCCCTGCTGCGGTGGAGAGGGGCCCCCAGCTCTGACCAGCACCCGTACTCTGGCTCCGGCCGCAGCATACTGTCCCTTGAGTCAGGTAGGTAGAGGGCCCTTCGTGCCACCAAAGCATAGGTGGGCTGCCGTGGCAGGAGATGGGCCCTGCGTGTGCAAAATGCTCTGCTTATTCACGGGGTCCCGAAGGGCTTTTGTCGCAGGCCTGGTAGGGACTGGCATAAGCCACATTTTGGAAGTAGCAGGGCAAGCCCAAGTTCAGTAAGAACAGAACAAATCAGGAACCCACACTGCTGTTGTCATGGGGGCAGGGATAAGGGAAGTGGGGGGATACCTATTTGAAGGAAGATGTGATATTTTTGCCTGAGTCATGAAACCAGTGGTCCGACCCCACCTTGACTAACACAGACTTTTGTGGCACCCAGCTCCATAATGACAAGGGCTACAGGGTTCCTGTTTAGGCTACAGAACTGTCCCAGATTTGCTGATAGTGATCCCTACCTAAAGCATTTAGACATTGTTACTAAATGAAGCAATCTTGTCATCCACACTTCTTCCGAAAGTGAGGTAGAAGGCTCTTACCTGTCAAATGCTGGGGGTCACGAGGTGCCCTGCGGTCCCCTACGGCTGCTCTGGGAGGCCTTTCCTCCTGGCTCAGCTGAGATGTTCCTCTTTAGGCTCTGGGGGCTGGTTTGACTGGATGATGCCAACGATCCTCTTATGGCTGGTGAACGGTGTGATTGTCCTGAGCGTCTTTGTGAAGCTGCTGGTCCACGGGGAGCCAGTGATCCGGCCACATTCACGCTCCTCGGTCACCTTCTGGAGGCACCGAAAGCAGGCAGACCTGGACCTCGCCAGGGTGAGTCCTGCCGTCCACCTCCCCCCTTCCTCCCCCAGGCTCAGCTGATAACTCAGTGACTTACATTGAGTAGCCAGTGTATAAAGTCCTGTCATAGGTGCTTGGGGGTGGCAAGAGCAGGACGGGACCCTGCCCCTGACAGTCACAGGGCAGCAGGTGAGAGGACACCTATGTGTCAGTGATTCCGCAGACATGGGAGGATCTGCAGTCTGTGCTGTGACAGAGGAAGAAGAAAGTGCTGCAGGGGTTGGGGCAGGAAGGACAAATTCTGGCCGAGAGAATCTGGGACCTGAGCAGAGAGTGGTCAGGGAGGGAGGACCTTCCAGGTGGAGAAGTCTTGAATAGGTGGGTTATTTGGGGATCAGCAGGTGGGTCAGTATGTCTGGAGTTATAGGATATGTCTGGGACAGGTGAGGGCTAAGGCTGGAAGTGTATCTAGGGCCCAAATTGGAGAGGTCTTTGACTAGTAACTGATTTGGGGATTTTTTTCCCAAGGAGAACCAGGAAGGTTTTTGAGCAGGAAAATTAGCTGAATGTTTTCTTTTGAAATCAATAAAGAGAGGCACCTGGGTGGCTTGGTCAATTAAGCATCAAACTTCAGCTCAGGTCATGATCTCACAGTTCATTGGTTCAAGCCCACATCCGGCTCTCTGCTGACTGCCTGGAGCCTGCTTCAGATTCTGTGTCTCCCTCTCTCTCTGCCCCTCCCCCACTTGAGCTGTTTTTCTTTCTCTCTCTCAAAAGTAAACAAACATTTAAAAAAAAAATAGGGGCGCCTGGGTGGCTCAGTCGGTTAAACGTCCAACTTCGGCTCAGGTCATGATCTCGCGGTCCGTGAGTTCGAGCCCCGCGTCGGGCTCTGTGCTGACAGCTCAGAGCCTGGAGCCTGTTTCAGATTCTGTGTCTCTCTTCTCTCTGCCCCTCCCTTATTCACGCTCTGTCTCTCTCTGTCTCAAAAATAAATAAACATTAAAAAAAAATTTTTTTTTTTAAATAGAAATTAAAAAAAAAAAAATTAGAAATCAACAGGGGCTCCTGGGTGGCTCAGTCAGTTAAGCGTCCGACTTCAGCTCAGGTCATGGTCTCATGGTTCATGAGTTCGAGCCCCATGTTGGGCTCAGAGCCTAGAGCCTGCTTTGGATTCTTTGTCTCCCTCTCTCTCTGCACCTCCCCCACTTCCACTGTGTCTTTCTCTCTCAAAATAAGTAAACATTAAAAGAAAAAAAATTTTTTTAAGTAAAAAAAAAAAATAGAAATCAACAAAGGAAAATTTATGGGGAGGATTCTGGGGCAACACACAGCATCAAAGGAAGAGTTAAACGTCACATGTCAGAGGCACCAGAAGCAGAACAGTCCTTGGCTGCAGTACACTACAGGCCACCCTCCCCTCCTGTGGGCTGCAGTGCCCACAAGAGAGAATCTGATTGACCAGCCTGGAGCCGTCAGCCATGCCGAGGGCTGTGGGTACTGGAATGTAGATGTGGTCGTTGGGGGCCTATCCCTTGAAGCGGGACTATTCCCAGAAAAAAAGCATTTCAAGATGTGTGTCTTAAAGGCAGGTTCAGGTCTGTGTTTAATGAATGTCATTCTGGCAGCTGTGTGAAGTGTGGGGTTGGGAGGAGGGGGCACCAAATACACAGAGGCAGGGTCGCGGCTCCTGGAATAGACCTGTCGAGAGGTGGCAAGAACCTGGAATGGAAAGGAAAGACTGACTTGGGAAATATTTGAGCCGTAAAGTGGAATGGAAATGATGTGGCATTGACTCCAGGGTCGGGAGCGCCGGAGCTGTGGGATCCTCTGTCTGAGCGGTGTTACTTGAAGTGCCGTGAGAGGGCCCTGGGGGTGAGAAGGGACCAGGAGGCAGGTGTGTTCTAACACACCAGAGTGTGTTAGAAGCTGTGTGTCAGCTGGGAGAGGGTGCTCCCTTTGTCCCGATCCACTTCCCATAATGGTGCAGGGAGGAAATACGGGTGTCGTAATCACCACAGGACACGGGAAAGGAGAGGATGGCTTCGTTCTGTTTCCCATTGATGAGAGAAACAGACAGAAAGAGGTCTTCCAATACAGAGCCATAGATTCTCCATTAGAACCTCTCAGGCTGGCAAAGAGTAGTTCATCCAGATCCTTGGTTACAGTAGTTTTGCCATGTGTTTGTCTAAAGCCGTGGTTCTCAGAGAGAAGCGGTTTCTATAGGTGGGGGAGGGTGGGACTGGAGGACCAAGAATTTGCATTTCTAACAAGATCCCAGGGGCTGACGCTACTTGTCTCCAGGAACCACACTTTGAGAACGTAAAAACCTGAAAGATCATCTAAATCCATTTTATCGTCTTATGTATAAAACTACTACGGGAATTTGTGAATAGTATTTGATCATAGATAGACCACAGTACAATCCCAATTTAGTAAAAAAAAAAAAAGCCGGGAGAAAACATATGAAAATGTCAGCAATCATTCTTTCTGGGGGATAAGGTTCCTAGTGATTTTTTTACTCTGATAATCTAGGGAGTGAAGGGAGGGTAAAAGTTTTTGGTAAAGCAAAATAAAGAGGCCACAGCAAGGCCAGCGAACATTATACCTCTTGCTGCTTTCTAGGGGGATTTTGCGGCTGCCGCGGCCAATCTACAGACCTGCCTATCAGTGTTGGGCCGGGCGCTGCCCACCTCCCGCCTGGACCTGGCCTGCAGCCTCTCCTGGAATGTGATTCGCTACAGCCTGCAGAAGTTGCGCCTGGTGCGTTGGCTGCTCAAGAAGGTCTTCCAGCGCCGGCGGGCCACCCCAGCCACTGCAGCAGGCTTCGAGGACGAAGCTAAGGCCAGCGCCCGGGACGCAGCCCTGGCCTATCACAGGCTGCACCAGCTGCACATCACAGGTGAGGCGGGGGGGGGGGGTGCGGCTACCACTGCCGGCTGGCCTTAAGGTGCCCCGTGCCATCTCCACCCTGGCTTGGTTTGCCAGTTTTTGGTCCCAGTTGAAGCCCTTTTTACACTACTCTTCTCGAATGGTTAGACAGGCCTTCCACCTACACTCATGGCTGTCAAGATAGCTCGTTACTGCAGCTCATCAGTTTAAGATGCACATTTTTTCACATTAACATCTCTACCCTTGGGTTGTGTCCCTTATTTACACAGTGATATGGAATCACAGAGATATGGAATGGGTGAATTGGCACTGTTTTTTCCTTAGTGGTACCTAAAAGTAATAGTAACTTAAAATTGATGTCCTCTTAGATTCAATGGAATATCATTTATTTCTTTCAACAAACTCCTGCTCTAAGGATAGGCAGGCTGGTCAGCAAGCGAATGACAGTTTAGTGTGGTAGTGGTAGCAGAGGATGGGGCTTCAGTCGGGAGGCGGGAGGGAGGGGGTACTTGTTGAGGAGGGTTTCAGGAAGCTTCCTGAAAAGTCTTGGCTTTGCATGACAGGATGCGTAGAGGACGCCAGCTGTGTGGAAGGGGATGTGCCTTCCAGGCAGAAGGACATTCCCAGGGAGGAGCCCCACCTGGGGGCTGGAACTATACCAGCTGGGACAGTTCCCATCACTCATTCCCTCCACATTTGCTGGATGCTCTGTGCACCTGGCTTTATACAAGGCACTGAGAGGACAGGTGACTAAAGTATGGTCCCCACATTGCTTCCATCCTCCCTCCCCTGAAAAGAGAAAGCCAGATTGTGCCTCTTGAGGGAGACCGACACCCGATGCCTGTGCAGAACAAAGTGTAAGGGCTGATAAAAAGACGGGGCAGGCAGGGTGGCCCCGTGGGAAGAACGTGGGGCTGATGAGGTCAGGAGGCCTGGCTTGGCCACCGTCTGGACCTTTGACATGGGGCCACCCCTGAAGCTGAGCCTCCCTTAGCAAAACGAGGGGACTGCTCGCCCTAGCCACCTCCCAGCCCTGTAGTGCGGACCAAAGCAAGAAACAGCATGAAAGCCTCGCAGCCTGGATGAGCCCCCGTGCCTATGCAAGGACACTTTGGCCCGTGACTTCAAGGTCACACCATGTGAGCTGTGCGACCCTCATATGGGAGGTGTAGTAAGCTTTTCCTAGCCTTCCACCTACTAACCCATGATGTGTCTGGCTGTCCTGGCTGTTTTATGTTACTTCTCCCTCAAAAAGATGCGTGCTTATATACTGTAGATTCTTTTAAAATGAAAATAAATTAACGGCAATTTTTTTTCGTGTTTTGTTTTCTAATTTTTATCACCTCCTCCGATATTTGGAGGCATAGGGTGTGTTAGCAGAACATGGTTGTGCTGTTGGCACTGTTTGGAAAATGTTGCAGTGCACATCTCCGAGTCCCAGACAACAGCCTGCAGTCGTAGTGGCTCCCATTTATACGTCCCATGTGCCATGTGCCGGGTACTTAACATGCATTTTCTCTTGTCCCCCAACAGCCTATGAGGTAGAAAGGAACCTATGCGGTAGAAAGGAGCTACTGAGTCGCAGAGCCTAGCATCCCATCCAGGACCATCTGATGACAGAGCCCAAGTACTGTCTTCAGTCCTCCTGCTCTCACTCTGACTGCACTAGAGAAAACCTTGGTTTGGAGGAATGTGTTAACATCAGTGTCTGTGTCTGCCTGCCACAGGGAAGCTTCCTGCAGGATCTGCCTGTTCAGATGTGCACATGGCTTTGTGCGCCGTGAACCTAGCTGAGTGTGCAGAAGAAAAAGTCCCGCCGAGCATGTTGGTTGAGATCCATCTGACTGCTGCCATGGGGCTCAAGACCCGCTGTGGGGGCAAGCTGGGCTTCCTGGCGGTGAGTACCCTGCAGGTCCCCTCTGCAGACTCGCACCAAGCGCCCTTCCCCAGCCAGGAGCTAAGATGCAAAAACGGGTGTGGGTCTGCCTTTGAGGTGCTGATTATCTAGAGGAGTAGGTATTCATCCACTAGGCTATTTCACAAATATTTATGGCACTGAACCAAACAGACCCCCCTGCCAAAAAAAAAGAAAAAAAAAAAAACCCAAACCCTTATGGCTCTTACAAGCAGAAGTGGGACATTTTGGCACCTGAAGTAAGATGGACTCAGTGATACAGAGTGACCTGGATTCAAGGGGTTAAATATATGACTTCTGCTCTTCAAGTGGTCATAAAAAAAATTTTTTTTTAAGTTTGAGAGAGAAGGCGCAAGAGGGGGGTGGCGTAGAGGGAGAGAATCCCAAGCAGTCTGTGCACTGTCAGTGCACAGCCTAACATGGGGCTCAAACCCACAAACCATGAGATCATGACCTGAGCCAAAGTCAAGAGTCAGATGCTTAACTGACTGAGCCACCCAGGCGCCCCGTTGTGGTCATAAAGATTTTTGAAATTTTCTGGTTGTGTCTCCTGGTGTTTTTATTCACAAAGAAAGGTAGTGATTACATACCTTAATCACAGCACTGTGAGTCCAGAAACGGGAAACCGTGCACATCTTCAAGGAACTCAGGTCAGACCCAGGGCAGGAACTGCTGTTATCAGGCGCCTCTGTTGTGCCCGGCATGGGGCCAGCCTTGGGAATTCACAGTTGGCTAATTCACAGTCCTTGTTATCAACTAGTTCACAGCATCTGCTGACCTCAGGCTTTCTTACTCCAGCAGAAACAGGCATGTTTTATTCGGTGCTCTCTTTGAGTAGGCTGCTGAATACATCAGCCGTGTTCAGAACAGAACGATCACATCTCCGTTTGTTGGCATATCTCAGTAATGACACTGATGAGCTGATGAATAGGAATGTGCCCTGTGGTGACACTGATGTTTCCTGAAGTGTGTCACCACAGTCTAGGTGACAGAGAGCATGGGAAAGCCCAGTGTACTTTCTGTGTCTCAATCTTGTCTCAGTGACCCTAGATAACATGTTCGTTCAGCAAATGTTACTGAGTCCCTGCTCTAGGCCAGGCATCCTCTGCAGTGGAAATGCAGCAGTGAGCAATACATTTGCCCTGTCCTCAGGGAGCACACAGTCTGGCAGGGAATTCAGACAAGGAACAGGCCTTAAGGACAGTAGGTGAGTGCAAGGCTTATTTGGCTGCCCAGAGAACACACTGGGCTCTTAACCCAGTCTTCAGAGAAGTCAAGGTGGCATTTCCGGGCAAGGCCAATCTAGGCTAAGAGCAGGAGGCATCAGCCAGGCTGTTTCCCTATTCCATTTGTTTGTCCTAATGTCTGATAACATAGGCATGTTATCACACTTGTAACTTCGTGCCCCCCCCAGAGGTGTTTTGAAGACCTTAATTTTATCAAAATACAATGCACATACAGAAAAATATGCACATTTTAATTTACAGCTTGTAACAACTGCCCAGAGCCAAGAAGTAGGACTTCTGGGGCGCCCAACTGGCTCAGTTGGTGGAACATGTGACTCTTGATCTCAGGGTTGTGAGTTCAAGCCCCATGCTGAGTGTAGAGAGTACTTAAAAATAAAATCTTTGAAAAAATAGAAGAAGAGGGTGCCTGGGTGGCTCAGTCAGTTAAGTGCTGACTCTTGTTTTCAGCTCAGGTCATGATCTCACAGTTTCTGAGATTGAGCCCTGCATCAGACTCTGCACTGACAGCATGGAGCCTGCTTGGGATTCTCTCCCTCCCTCCCTCTGTGCCCCTCCCCCGCTCATGCTTGTGTGATCTCTCTCTGTCTCTCAAAAAAAAAAAAAAAAAAAAAAAAGAAGTAGGACTTCCCATCATGCCCAGAAGTTTTTGCAGGCTTTCACTCACACTGCCCCCTTACAAAGATAACCATTATTCTGAATTCAGTCACCATAGTTTAATCTGCCTCTTCATTTGTTATTTCTATAAACTTTTATTAAAGTTTACTTATTTGTTTTTGAGAGAGAGTGTATGAGCAGGGGAGGGGCAGAGAGAGAGGGGGAGAGAGAGAGAGAGAGAGAGGGAGGGAATCCCAAGCAGGCCCCGCACTGTCAGCACAGAGCCCAGCTTGAGGCTTGATCTCACACACTGTGAGATCACGGCCTGAGCCAAAATCAAGAGTCGAATGCTTAACCAACTGAGCCACCCAGGCGCCCCTTTATAAACTTTTTGTTAAAGTATAACATGCATGTGGAAAAGTACGTAAATCATAAGTGCACAGTTCAGTGACTGCACAGAGTGAATGCACTCATAAAACCAGCAGACAGATCAAGAACAGAACATGACCAGGACCCCAGAAGTGTCCCTTGAGCCCCCATGCAGTTAGCAAACTACCCCTACCCCTAAGCTCTCCAGCCAGAGCGATCACCATCCTGATCACTTCGCATGTTTTGCCTCGGAACTTTGCATGAGGGGAGTCCTACAGTATGTGCTTTTGCTCAGTGTCATGTGTGAGATTCACATGTGTTGTTGCATATAGTTATGGATGGTCTATTCTCATTGCTTTATAGTATTCCATTCTATGACTAGACTTATAGATGGACTGCTGAGTTGTTTCCTGTCCTTGGTTATTGGGAATAGTGCCGTGGTGAACATTCATCTTTTGGTGAGCATAAGATTGCATTTCTAGGGCTGGTGTTGCTAGGTCAGCGGTTACGTGGATGTTCAGCTTTGGTAGACGCTGCCCAACGGTTTTCCAAAGCAGACGTACCAGTTGCCACTCCGCCAGCAGTGTATGAAAGAAAGTTACAGCTCCACATCCCCACCGAACAGAGGATAGTGTCATCTCTGGCCCTTCTGGTGGTGCCTGATAGTTTTCACTTGTAACTCCCAGGGGATTAGTGATGTCGAGCACCTTTTCATTGGCCGTTTGGATCTTCTCTTTTGTGAAAACCACAGAAGAGTCCTACCTATTTATTTGGGATGCTGGTCTTTTTATTGATTCAAGGAGTTCTTTGTTCTGGCTCCAAACCTTTGTTGGATGTGTGCTTTGTATAGATCTCTCTCCTTCTGGGGCTTGCCTAGTCTCTCTCTAAATGGCGTCAACTGATGAGCACAAGTTCTGAATATTTGTCAGATGATTAGTCTTTTCCGTTACATACACGTTGTGTCCTGTTCAGTGAATCTCTGCCCTATCTCACTTGTGAAGACACCTTCCTCTGTTGTCTGCGAGACACCGGACTTTTTTTTTCCACATCCAAGTCCATATCTACCAGGAGTTGATTTTTTGTATGAGATGGAGGTGGGCATGCAAGAGCTACTTTTTTTTTTTCCACTTGAATGTCTCCCTGCCCCAGACTCTTATTAAAGTGACTGTCCGTTCTGCTCTGCACCAAGTGGTACTTTTTTCATAAATCAAGTGTCTGTATATAACGAGTCTGCCTCTGGATGCTCTGATCTGTTCATTGCACAATACCACACACCCCTAATGGTCGAGTCTTCTAATATGTCCTGATATCTGGATGTATCAGCCCTCTAGCTTTAGTGACTAGTGTTACCTCCCCCTATAAATTTTAGGATCATCCTGTCATCCCAGAAGTCCCTCTGGGGTTTTGATTGTCCTTATTGCCAAGACGCAGCTACCCTTCAGAGGTACTCAGCCCATTTGAGGAAGGTGTACGTGTGGCAGCTGAGGATCAGGAAAGTGTTTCCCTTAAAACCCCCCCTGCCCATGAGGCCCCATCCTCAAAAAGATTCGGTATGCCTGACAAGCAGTGAACAATGTGATGTGTACTTCCTCAGAATTTTCTTCTTGCATGTACTAATATATATGCATTATAATCTACTTAGTGTGATCATACCAGAAACCCTGGTTTACCACTTGCTTTTTTCAACCAAATGGTAAGTCTTGGGCCCCTTTCTCTGTTGCCTCCTTATTCCGCCGGGGAACTTGGTACCTCGGCACGTTTGCTGTCGGGCCCTGGGGTTGTTTCCAGGATTTGCGGTTCTGGTGCTGCAGAGAGAGTCATCACACACTCTCCTCACCCACTTATAGAAGTGTCTCTTGAGGTTAAATCTCTAGAGATGGTGACACTCACTCAAAGGCCAAAAATATCTGGAACACTTGATGTATTGCCAAATTTGCATTTTCAGTAAGGTGGGCAGAGGAGAGGAACTGATTCCTAGGAAGGTAACTGCCCCTTTCATCTGTTTGCTTCTCTTGGGAGGGGACAGATTAGGAGACCCAGATAGTACTCTCCTAAAGAGGAAGAAGAAGCTTTGAATTCAGCCAAATATATTTAGCTAGCAAATGAGTCAGACTTTGAAGGCAGGTGGAGGGCTGGCCTCCGTGAAAATGATTTAGACCAGAGGTTTGCAATCTTTCTCAGTTCATGGCACCCTTTGTGTCTCAGTAATTTTTTCATGGTTCCCTGGGCTAAAGGAAATACCTAACGATTCTGTTTAATTTGTTTAATGTTTATTTATTTTGAGAGAGTGTGCACAAGTTGGGGAGGGGCAGAGAGAGAGGGAGAGAGAATCCCAAACAGGTTCTACACTCAGTGCAGAGCCCGACATGGGGCTCAAACCCATGAACCATGAGATCATGACCTGAGCGGAAATCAAGAGTCTGACACTTAGCCACCTAGGCGCCCCAGAAATACCTAACAGTTCCATTTAATTCATTAGGTACAGGCATCTTGATATCTTGATACATATTTATCTCTTAACAATTTAGTAGCCATTAAAAAATATACACAAAATTGAAAGAAGAAATAATATTTTTTTAAATATTTTATTTATTTCTGAGACAGAGAGAGACAGAGCACGAGTGGG
This sequence comes from Prionailurus viverrinus, assembly GCF_022837055.1. Lineage (NCBI taxonomy): Eukaryota > Metazoa > Chordata > Mammalia > Carnivora > Felidae > Prionailurus > Prionailurus viverrinus. The sequence goes on from NC_062567.1 coordinate 132,404,433, forward strand.
GGAGGGCGGGGGGGGGGGGGGGGACACAGAATCCAAAGCAGGCTCCAGGCTCCGAGCTGTCAGCACAGAGCCCGACGCGGGGCTCAAACTCACAGACTGAGAGATCATGACCTGAGGCGAAGCCGGACGCTCAACCGACTGAGCCACCCAGGCGCCCCAAGGAAATAATATTTTTTTTCTTGATAACCATGGTTACTTACTACTGGGGTACATGTGTCTGTTGGGTACCACATACCTTCTCAAACTTTGAAATCAGAGTAACACCACCAATTTCGTCTCCTGTTCCACAGTGATTTTCATGCAGCACTTGCTTTTTATTACAACAGCCTCTAAAAACCCAGCTTCTTAAAAGTGTGATATCATCCAAAGGAAGGTCGTGCAGTCTCCCATTGAGATTTCCAACTACCCCCATTTACTAGTTTACCTGGTGTCTGACTTGTGTTGAGCATGGCTGTATTTATTTACCTCAGAAAATATCCCCTGTAAAATATCCGGTGGCGCCCCTCCCAAGTTCAGGATGTTGCTTTCAGAGTGCCTTGGCACACAGTTTGAGAACCATAGGGGAAGCCCGGTGTGGGAGGACTGTGGAATCGGGACTGGCTGGGTGGTACAGGGTGGCTCTTGGGATCTAAGCAGTTCTGAGTCTCCAGTCACAGCTGCTCAGTTTGGCAGTTAGCAGATGACTTAGAGGGGAGGGGGCTCACACCCGCAGCTTGGGTAGATTCTGGTGTCTGTAAAATTTAGGGAAATTATCATAAGGTGATAATGCCAAGAAAATTGAAGAGCAACGGAAGTTACTTTTTTAGTTTTCCTTCTGGAAATTATGCTGTGGAGACTGTATCCCAGGATTTATATTTCTTATTAATTCAAATCACCAAATTCCAGCTTACACACACACTCACAGTGAAATTTCTTACAACTAAGGTTTTTCTCAAGAATTAAGCTAAGGGACACCTGGGTGGCTCAGTCGGTTAAGCATCCGACTTCGGCTCAGGTCATGATCTCAGTTTGTGAGTTTGGGCCCCACTTCGGGCTCCGTGCTGACAGCTCAGAGCCTGGAGCCTGCTTCTAGTTCTGTGTTTCCCTCTTTCTCTGCCCCTCCCCCCACTCATGTACCCGCTCTCACACATGCGCACTCTCTTGCTCTCAAAAGTAAATAAACATTTTTAAAAATTTTTCAAAAAAGAATCAAACGTAAAAATGTATTTTAACTTAATGATTTTCTAAATGGCTTCTCTGGGTTCCTCTTGCAAAACAACCTGGCCAAGCTTTGTTTCTGCTTCTTTTGCTGACGTTTGGGCCCTTCTCAGGGAACAGTTGTTTTCCGTTTCCCCTGGAGCAGCTCTCGTGCTCCCTTGCTTAGCAGGCAACTGTTAGAAGGTTCTTTGACTTAAGAGGCGCTGGGACTGCCGCCACCCCACCCCCAGCCTCTGTCCTATTCAGGCTCCTCCACTGCAGTTACAAGCTCAGATTCAGCAAGTGCTTTGTTGAGAGTCAGGAGAAGGTCATAGGGGTGCCTCTTTGTGTGTTCTCCAGTATCCTGTCTCAAATATGGCGGCCAGCAAAGAGGAGGAAAGGCCAGTAGTGCTGCTGGCTCCGTGACTGGAGACTTCAGTGAATTAAGTGCTGTGATAGTCTTCAAGTATATCTGTAGAGCAGCTTGACCAGGTCATTCTCTCTCAGATTCAGACAGCAATCGCCAGATCCATCCCCCCCCCCCCCCCCAAGAGAGTCTGTCATCTCAGTCTATGTTCCTGAGTGGCACTTCAGTGATGCTATTTCTGACCCTGGCATTCAAGTCTTCTGAAGCTGTTATATTAGCTGATGGCTACTTAGAGCCCAGTAAAGGTCAGAACCATCAGACTGAACTGGACAAGGAGGCGCTGCCCTCATTGTGGAGGCAAGGGCGGAAGTATGAAGGTTTACATCTGCGAGCCTGTCCCAGCAGCCCCTCGTCCAGGTTCCCTGAGCTCTGGGTCTTATGCTTCTCCCTCCCCCCTATCCTTCTCTGCTCAGCTCCTCATTCAGATTAGCCTGCACTGTGTGGTTTTGTGGGTTGGAAATCATGGGTTTTGGAATAAAAATATCCTCACTCGATAAGTGATAGAACTTCTGAAAACATGGGTAGACAGCCTAACGCCTGCAACTCTGATTCCTGAGGACCTAGAGTGATGCTCCCCTGCGGCAGAGGAGGGGCTGGGGAGACGGGCACTGGCTTCGAATTGCCCAGCAAAGCGGCTTTCAAAGTCTTTCTTCATCCTTCCTCACCAGCTGGTGTTCACATCAAGGGCTCATCTAGGGCTGGGGTGCAGGTCTCTTTAGGGGGCTAGATAAAGCCCTTGACAGGCCAACTCTGGGGGGAGAGGCATCATCCACAGGCATGCATGCCTGCACGGGTCCTGGGACAAGCCTCAGGGCTACTCCTTCACTCTCGTGCTTTCCAGTGTGATGATGGTGTAACTAACAGTTACTAGTCACTTGCTGTGTGCCTTTACTGTATATACTCTTCATACTCAAAGGTAAAAGAGATGAAAAATTAGAGCAGAACATGGTTTTGTCTAAAAATATCACAAAAGTAATTAAAATGACCAATAAGAAAAGTCCCAGGATCCCAGGGGCCGCCTGGCTTGGACACAGGTGCTCACAGGGCTGAGGGTGGGCGTGCAGCCGGGAGGCCTCCGCGACCCCTCCTCGATGAAGCACCCCCTCCCTGCCTCTGCAGGTTGAATGCCAGCAGGGCCAGAGGGAGCTTCCAGGAGGATTAGGCAGACCCAGCAGGGCAGGGTGCGGCGGGGGCCCCACAGGAGCCCCGAAGCCCTGTCCAACCCTCCTGCTGGAGGTTGGACCTGGTCACCAAGTCCAGACGGCTCCACCAGAGCCACTTGCCCTAGTTACAGTAGTGGCATTTACTTCCAGGTCTGTGAGCGTCCCAGCCCTCCTGTTGACCTCCTTTTCCCAGGCTGCCTCCACCGCGGTGGCGCTCTTTGATGGCCCCATGGTGGCCACAGCCAGCGTTCCGCCATCCCAGTGTTACCCCTGGCCCGTGTCCTTCCACAGAGCTACTTCCTCAGCAGAGCCCAGAGCCTGTGTGGCCCCGAGCGCAGCGCTGTCCCTGACTCACTGCGCTGGCTCTGCCACCCCCTGGGCCAGAAGTTTTTCATGGAGCGGAGCTGGTCGGTGAAGTCGGCTGCCAAGGAGAGTCTGTACTGTGCCCAGAGGAACCCAGGTGAGAACACCTTTGCAGCCACCGGCTATTGGGAGAGCCATGAGACGCACCAGTACTTCAGGGGGACTGTGCTCCATACGCATGGGGGACACAGGTGGTCTCAGTCTTGTTTTCCCCAAAGCTCAGGGAGGTCCCAAGCCTGGTGAGCAGCGCCTCTCTCTGACATTCAGATCCCGTGGTCCTCACATCAGTCACGCCGTTCTTGCCCTTGTTCTGGGTGCTTTGGAGACAAAAGATGTGTGGGGCTGCTGCTCACTGGCCCCGGCCTCCTGGTCCCACTGGAAAGCAGACATGGAGCAGTTAGAGAACAATAGGCGACAGGCGGTCAGCAAGTGCTTAGAGTGGTGGCAGGGACAGGGCTCCAGGCATCAGAGGAGAGGCTGGCTTGCTGTCCCTGGTGTTTGACAGTGATTGGAGGCGACTCGCCCAGTGCTCAGACTCGAGCGGTAGGCTTTCTGCTTTCTGTGTGCTTTCCCCTTTCTCGAAAGTGGGGGCCTCGGGAGAGTGCGGCGTGTTCTGCGGGTACGGCGTGTGTGGGAGCTTCTGCTATCCTTTTTTAAAAAACAACTGTGTTGTGTGATATAAGAAGTTTCGGTGCACGACACCAAAAAGGGAGGATAAGAGTAAAAGCAATCTTAAGTCTCAGCCCCATCCTCACGGTCTGCTTGGTCTATAGCACAGACTTCCACTGGCTTTCTCGCCTCGTGCAGACTCTGTTTCTAGGCCTGACTGCCCAGAACGTGCTCAGAAGTGTCCTGCCTCCCTGTCCTGGTCGGATGGAGGCCCCCGTGTCTGTACGTGTGAGGGGAGGGAGGGGCTGGTGCCACCCCACTTTGGGCCTGCCAGTGGTGACTTGGCTGTGACAGCCGTGGCGAGCTTTGCAAGGCCACTTGTTTCATCAGCGCAGCCAGACCGTCGCTGGCCGCAGAGGTCTGGAAGACAGGAGCAGGGCTTCTGTGTCATGTCAGGGCAGCGGCCACCGCTTTGTTTCAGCTGGCCGTCCTCCTGCGCATTTTCTGTTTTCTGATAAGGCTTGCAGCCCCCACCTTGAAGGCAAGTACTGAATACTGTGCCAGGAGACCCAGCACCCCTCGCACATGCCTCCCCCCACCTTCCAACTATCTAACAAGGTGGTTGTGGGCTTTGGTTGAGAAGGGGGCTCGATCCCCATTCAGAGCGGATAGCTGTTTCTCGGGGTCCTCTCAGTACCCTCTGTTTTCTCTGCAAAGACAAAGATGGGCTCATGATGAGACCATCTAACCTTTCAGGCCTCTCCCCTCTTCTTCAGCTGACCCCATTGCCCAGGTCCACCAGGCCTTCTGCAAGAATCTGCTGGAACGAGCTGTTGAGTCGTTGGTGAAGCCTCAGGCCAAGAAGAAGGCGGGAGAACAGGAAGAAGAGAGCTGGTAATGTCCCCAGAATGGGCCCCTGCTTCAGGCAACTGCCCAGGAAGCTTGGGGGCAACTGGAGGCCCACGTTCCTGGAAGCAAACGATCCCTAGTGTAGGGTCTGTAGGGAAATCGAATGATTCCAGGGTATTTCTCAAACCTGGCAGCCTCACAAGAGTCCCTTGACCTGACCTCTGTGCCCTTTCCTCCCATACCGGGTGTGCCACTTCCCCCCTCTTTCTCCTTTCCCCCGTCCCTTCACCAAGCAGAGGCAGTTCTCGGAGCAGATCAGAGATGTGATCAGGTTGCTTTGCTTTTGGCAGTGGGGAGGGGGGTGGCCTGTTGAGGGCATAGGAATGGAATGTGGAGGGCTGAGCAGAGGGCAGACATCTGGGGGACTCAGACCTTTATGCAGCGTGCCAAGCAATTTCTTATTCTTACAGAGCTATTAAGCACAGTCTTTCTTCCTCAGAGTAAGAGCTGAGGGGCAGACAGGTGCCAGAGTCACTCTCCTACAAGGCCCAGGTCCTGACTGGAGTGCACCTTAGCGGGGAAGGGAGGGCAGCTCTGCCGGTGAGATCAGCGAACTTGTGGGAGGAGATGACATTTGAACTAGGCCTTGAGGGGAGGAGCATCTGGAACAGCCCAGACGTCTGAAGAATGAAAGCCTCTGGAGACTGTGAATGGTGTCAGTGGTGGGGACAGGGTTTAGGGTGTGCCTGGTGTGATTGGGGTCAGGGGGAGCAGAGGCCAATATAGCCATTGGGTCTTGGAACTAGAGCGCCGAAGCCAGGCATGAGCGTGGTCCTTCTGTACATTCTGATGTACCATGGAACTGTTTATTTTCTTTCTAGTGAGTTCTCTAATGCTCTGGAGTACCTGAAATTACTTAATTCTTTTGTGGACTCTGTGGGGATTGTGACACCACCCTTCTCCAGCAATTCTGTGCTCAAGTCAGCCCTTGGTAAGCACTTTGCAGGGTGGCTCTTCAGGCCTCGTGTTGCTTAATTCAGTTTCACAGCCCTTTTGCCCCAGCGGGTCCAGGTCAGTTGTGAGTGTTCACTTGAGAATCTTCTCTGGATCTGAGGTGTGTATCTATGGCCCCACGTGGCTCCAACGCACAGTTACCCCCTGCTGGGTGGCATTCTGGGGACAAGAAATAAAGATTCTCCTAGAAGTGGGACGATGAGCAGTGAATATCTTTCCTTGGAACTTTCCCAAACACCCAGACTGGGCAACAAGTGGTCCGGACACCAGGAGCTCACTTGCTGATGTACGGTGGCCCTGAGGCTGCTTTTGGGTCTGACAGTCTCTGCTGAAGAGACTTTTCATCCGGGTATCTTTACTGCTCAGCGGCTGCCCATTGGGTGAGCCAGTGCAGCCCGCTGACTGACATTCTTTGCTTCTGTCCCTAGATGGCCATCAGGCTGATAGCACAGCAGCTGTTTCTGAGGCTGCTGGGAGAGGGGGGCCTTCAGGCTGTCTTCTGGCCACTCTCGCCAGGGAGGGAAGGATTCCAGAAAAGCAGCCACCCCATCGTGACCCCTGACCCTGCAGCCTGTCTTTAGAAAAGCACAGGCTCTTCCGCCTTTTATCTTACACTTCCACTTCCTGCCCCGCCACCCCTGGCATCGCGAGATCACTAGCACCGTAATTCTACAGCTGAGAAAGCTGAGCCTCTGAGAAGAAAACACTGAAGATTCTAACCACAGCCTCTTACTGGAAACACTTGAGAAACTCCACTCTTTGTGACTTCATTAGAGATTCATGACGTTTCCAGCACTTACCTTAAAAATTACATGACAGTGAATGTCTTGGTGTACTTTTTTTCTCTAGGCCATTTTTTTTTGGTGATAGACTACCCCAAATGGGATTACTAGAGTTACTAGAGTAATAGGAGTGGGCATCTTTAAGGCTCTTGATACAGATTGCCAGTACTTTCCAAAAGGATGTACTGGCTCGCACTCCCACCAGCATCTCGATGACAGGGCCACGCAAAGGCCCCTGGCCCATCGCCAGAAGGTAAAGATGGCACGTGCACATGGGAACTAGGTGCAGGCAGCCAGGCTGAGCTCCGTAGGTGTGTGGGTGCTGGAGTAACATTTGGTGGTGTTCCGTTCCAGGTCCAGATGTCATCTGTCGGTGGTGGACGTCTGCCATCACTATGGCCATCGGCTGGCTCCAGGGAGATGATGCAGCTGTGCGCGCTCACTTTACTGAAGCAGAGCGTGTCCCCAAGGCCCTGGAAATGACAGAGTGCGTAAGCCTCCTTGGCCACTCACTGGCTTCTCTCCAGGGGAATCCCAGGTGTGCCAGGCTCACTTCTGTGCGTCAGCAGAGTGGCCATTGGGGTGAAAGGTTGAGCAGCTTGGGGACTACATAATAGATGGAGAGGTGAAGCCAGAGGGAGGAAGAGGGCAGCACGGAGAAACCGATGGCAAGCAAGCCCATCTGCGTGCGTTGTCCTAGCAGCTGCCAGCGCTACTTCCGGGGCCTCGTCCCCCATTCTCATGGAGCCACAGGCTAATGGGGATGGAGAGCAGTGTGGCTCCCGGCATCTTCAGAAGCTCATGGTGCAGCCAGGCAGCGTGGTGATGGCTCACGGCCAGCACAGGGTTTGTGAGGGCCCGTCTCTCGCGTGCCAGCATTGAACCCCCTTTCCTTTCAGCTTCCTGTCAACACCCACCCCCTCTGCCCCAATCAGCCCTTCACTAAAAGGCTTTAGCACGAGGCATAACCAGAGAGCTTTTGACATTCCTCTTTGGGGACTCAACGCCTGCCTCTGGGCATTTGTCCCATAGTAACGTGCAACCCTCTGTCTGTTTCTGACTGGATCTGAGTGCCCCTAACGTCTTCTGCAACCCCAGAGAAATTGTACAATGCTCCAAGACAGAAAGTTCCTGTCCTCAGACCCAAGGCCGGAACATTTCCTGTCACGCAGACTCTCAACCAGGAGAACAGGAAAGAGCTGAGAAAAGTAGGTCTAGGCAGGTTCCCTAAGGTAGGTCACACACCCCAATTTCATTTAAGTAACCCAGTTTTGAGTACCCTGACCAGTGAGCACCCACCTTACATTCTCCCAGCCAGTGTGCCTGAGGACGTGGCAGGTAGATTGTCCAGAGTCCCCTCATTTGTGAGCAGCAGAGCCCTGGAATCAGCTAAGACCCTCAGCTGACATTCCTTCCCCTGAATTCAGTCACTCTAAGGACCCTTTGCTCTTTGGGAACAATGATGCTGTGGGAACGAACCCTCCCCCACCCCAGCCTCCCCAGTCTCTCCCCGATCTGCTCTATGAAAAGAAGCTACTTTTCTCTGGAGAGCTTAATACCCAGCTTCTGGGGGAATGGCCCCTCAGAGAGCAGGCACAAATAATGGAGTCATACTTTATGTCATCTCAGGTGGCAGCAAGTAGGATTATGGCCACTTTACAGATGAGGAAACTGAGGCACAATTTGTTTGAATGACTGTTTTAGGTGGCTCCTTAGTGGTAATCCTGGTGGTTGAGCTGGGTCTCTGATCCCTGACTCTCGGCCACATGCCCCGTTCCTGGGTCTCCTGCACCCCTTCCATGATTCCATTGTTTATTTAGTAGATACTTAACTGAGAGCCCCCTTGGTGCCCAGCTGTGTTCTGGGCTCTGAGAGGCAGCAGTAGACAAGAGAGCAAGTTGCGGCCATAAGCAGATAGATAGTGGCCCGACCTGCAGAGGTGCTCTCTCCTGTGGGCAGCTCGTGCCATTGCCTTTGCCAGACCAGTGGTGGCTTCTGTGAAGCAGCCAGTGCAACTCTTCACTGGGAGGGGTTCTGGGCCAGAGGGAGGGAGGCCCATAACCACAGGTTGGTGTTGAGGGGAGCAGAGGTGAGTACAAAGGGCCTGACCCAGTGGGTAGCCTGAGGAGGCTTATAGAGGGCAGGACAGGAGAAGGCAGCCCCAGGAACACAGCAAGTGGAGTAAGTCTCAGGAGACAAGTTGGTGAGACAGGACACTCCTGTGCACCCACGTCAGCAGAGGCACAGAAGGGGGAAAGGAAAAAGAGCTGGTCTGCCGATGCCTGCATCCTGGAGCAGAGTCCGAGGTGGATGCGGGACGGGGGGGCCATGGCTAGGCTGAGAAGGGCCTTGTTCAGCCGTGAATGGCCTGCAGCTGCCCTCCCTGTGCTGCCCCCTGGTTTCTTCCCTCCAGCCTCTGGCCCCTGGATATTCTCCCGCGCATCAGAGACTCCAGGCCTTTGCACATGTTGCACCTCTGTCTGGAACCCTCCCAGAGTGCCACACGACTCACTCCCCTGTTCCTTCAGATCTCTGCCCAAATGTTACTTTTCTAGCAAGGACATCCTTGACCACCATCCCTTATAAGATGCCACCTTCTTTCTCTGCTTAGCTTCCCTTCATGGCGCTTGCTCCGCCTGGCATTACATGTTCAGTGTTCAGTGCATTTATTATCTGACTCCCGCACTCGAAAGTGAGCACCTACAGGCAGGGACTTGGGTTGCCCACTGCTGCATCGTCAGGCCTGGGGCTCTATCAACACTCAACAATGAAGGAGGCTGTAGGGGTGGGGAGCCCGCCCTCATTCAGGGCCCCGGCATCTCAGATCTGGAGCCACTGTGGCTGCACGTGAGTGGACAGACCCATGTGTCACCGGCTCAGGCTCTTCCTCATGCCGCCCGAGGGACACTCACTGACCTCTTGCCTCTCACCTCCCTCTCACTGTCCAGGAGCCCCCTGGTGAAGGCCGTCTTCCACACCTGCAGAGCCATGCACACTTCACTCTCCGGGAAGGCGGATGGGCAGCAAAGCTCCTTCTGCCACTGTGAGAGGGCCAGTGGCCACCTGTGGAGCAGCCTCAATGTTAGCGGGGCCACCTGCGACCTCACCCTCAATCATGTGAGTGGGGGCTGATCTGGCCCCTAGGGGGAGGTACTCCGCTGTGGCGGGTAGGAACACCCCTGCCCACCTTGAGCTTGCCCGGCCTGTGGGGCCGTCCCAAAGACAAACCGGGCAAGCGGTGCCTTTCCCCAGACATAGCCTCTTGGCCCAGTTAGGCCCCTTTGGAGTCCTCAGGGCGAGCATGTTTCCACCTGTGCCTTTGCTGGGTTCCCCGAGTCCCGGGTCCCGGGTCCTGCTGGTCCTCAGCTCTGCCAGCCCCAGGTGAACCGGAGCCGGTCAGGGCTCTGCATCTGCTCCGGGCAGCTTGCACAAGTCCCGCAGACCACTGCAGGCCAGCCTTAGAAGGGGCCCCGAGCCGCGCGCACACGCACCCCGAGCCGACTGACCGGGCCTGGGCACCTCCGAGGCCAGGTGCCCGCCTCCTAGCGGGCAGCTGTGGTGCATTGTAGTTGCATTGCATGTTCTGGTGGTACCCGTGCAATGTTTCCACAGTGCATCACAGAGGCCTGCCTGGCCCTCGAGAGACTTCCTACCGTGCCTTGGTAGGGGGCGCTGCCGTCACTGTTGGATCCCAAGGCATGGCCGCCCCGGGAGAGAGGAGGGGCAGGGTGTGCACAGCTAAAAGCGAAGCACAGTCTGCACACTCAGCAGGAGTTGGGTTTCCCTCCATGAAGGTAGGGATGAGCTATGGCCCGGAGGGTCAGACTCTGAGCCCCCCACTGGGGTTTGGTCCGAGGTAGCTAGGTTGGCACTTCTGGCTAGAGGTGGTGAGTATCAGTCCCAGATACTAGGGGGAGCCCGGAAGCATGCCAGCCCTACAGAATAAGCACTGTGCCAAAGGGGCCCAAGAGAAAAGGCCCACGGAGGAGCCACATAGTTTCAGCTGACTTTGGGAAACAAGAGAGAGGCTGCCGCACTCTTGGGGCTGGGGTTCCTGGACAGCAGTTCTGTGTGGGAGAATGGGCCAAGGAGGAGACCCTGTGGAGCTTGGCATCTGTCAAAGGGCAGAATCCAGCCCCAGGCCGCTCCCACCACCCAAAGGTGCTCCCCCAGCGCTCACCTCTTAGAAATGCCAGGCTTGGAGCGCCTGAGTGGCTCAGTCAGTTAAGCGCCCGACTTCGGCTCGGGTCATGACCTCACAGTTCATTGAGTTCCAACCCCTCCTCAGGTCTCTGTGCTGACAGCTCAGAGCCTGGAGCCTGCTTCTGATTCTGTGTCTCCCTCTCTCTGTCCCTCCCCCACTTGACTCTGTCTGTCTCTCTCTCAAAAAAATAAACATTACAACAAATGTTTTAAAAAAGCCAGGCTTGGTTTGAAGAGGGAGGCCATCACCAGCCAGAAAACAGTGTGGCGAAGGGACAAGACAACGAGCAGGCACGAGGCAGAGTCCAGGGTGGGTCCAGTGCCCTGGTGAAGGGACACGAAGAGGAATCTCCTGGGGGAAGTCCATCGGAACCTGTAGGGCCCCATGGGACCCCTCTCACAAGGAAGTCTGCTTTGTCCTCACTCTCACTGCCCCCTGGTACTGATGGGAGCCGTGCAGGTGGCCCAGCCTCATGGGTGCCGTGCGAACAGTACGTGAGTCCCCCACTCATGCGCTGTGCGGCATCCGTGCCTGGTGGTGGCTGGCATTGACAGTGCTTCCAAAGGCCGGGTGTAGTAGGCACGCACAGTGCTCTCCTGTAACACGGTAGCCTTGTGGTGCCATTTTGTGGATGAGGAAATGGAGGCTGAGAGAGGGTCAGTTGTGTGCCAGTTGGTGGCCAAACCGCAATTGATTTAGGTCAGTGTTCAACTGACCTAAACCCAAGTGTTCAACTGGTCTGTGGTTTCGCCTTCTTGGACTCCTGTCTCCCCGACCCCAGAGACCACCGGGGCCGAGCCTTGGCTGCCTTCTGTAGAAGTGAGCCTCCTCCTTCCCTTCCTCCATCTCCTGGCTATGCTGCCACTTCGGGTCCTTTGATCCTACTTGCGGGGCAGGGCTGCGGCCCAGTTGGGGCATGGGCCTGCCGTGAGGCCACCTCCTGTGAGGTGGGAGGAGCCTGTGCCTTCCTGTCAGGCCCACGAAGGTATTATTCCGGTGCCTGCTGCATGTCTCCTACACAAGCTCCTGCCCTCTCTGGGCCTCACTTCTTCACCCACAGAATGGGAGAAACAGATCTTCCACCTGGGGCCATAGAAAGGACTAGATGCTGTGAGCCCGTTTGCCCTTCAGCTCTTCTCCTGCTGTCTGGGGAGCGTTTTCCAGGCTGCCCCTCTGGGACTCTCCACTTCCTTCCGGAGCTGCTGAGGGTTGAGCTTGGGAGGGCCTGATAACCGCTGGGATCTCTATCCCCGCAATAGGTCAGTCACCGGTCTCCTCCCTTGTGGCTCATCCCCCAGGTGGTCCAGCTGCTGACCTGTGACCTACTACTATCGCTGAGGACAGCGCTCTGGCAAAAGCAGGCAGGAGCCAGCCAGGCGCTGGGTGAGACGTACCACGCATCCGGTGCTGAACTGGCCGGCTTCCAGCGGGACCTGGGCAGCCTCCGCAGGCTGGCGCACAGCTTCCGCCCAGCATACCGCAAGGTGAGACCCAGCCGGCCGGCAGGGGAGGGCAGGTGGGGTTCTAGAAGCACCAGCACGGGGTTGCAGAGTTGGCCCTCGGAGGTCAGCCGGTCACCCTGTGTCAAGCACGGGGGTAGCTGCCATGTATCCCTTTCTTCTGCTTGTGTTAGCTGAGTAGCTGCTGTGTGCCCAGCCCTGCAGTGTGGCAAGCAGGCCGAGGGCCCACAGGCAGGGGCCCGCACCGACTGCACCTCACGTGTCAAATGCGGGGATGGGAAGGGCTCCTGGCCCTGGGAGGGGTGGGAAGGGCATGGAGAGAGCTCCACTCTTGATTTCCTAACTGTTGTCAGAGTGATGGCATCTCCCTAGCACTTCATTTCATTCTTGTTCTGAGTCGCCGGGGGCTTTGGCTCTGCTGCCTGACTGCACACAATATCCCCATGGCGATGGCCACAGAATCTGAGAAGTCTCTCAGGGAAGTTGTGTAATTGGGCTGATCGGACCCAAATAATTTCCTTCCTTGTTTTATTGTGATTGCTAATTAGAGTTATGTACTCAACATGTTTTTGCCTGAATTATTTTCTAAAATTTCAAGTGAGAAGGCCATTAGTGTCCATGAGGGGCGAAGGGCTCAGTGAGTCTGCCTTTTCCTTGGTCCCTCCCAGGGTCACATTGTGGCCACTGTGCACAGTGAACCAGGACAGACAGCGGGCAAAACATACATAATCACCGCTGAACCTGCTCCACTGGGGAAAAGAGGAAGTGTACCCCAAGGTTCAGGGCCCTCTGGTCTGCTCAGGGCACGGCTGGCATCAGAGGCCCCCTCTTGAGACACCGTTTCCAACCTGCCTGTCCCCTGCCGAAACTCTTTAGTGGCTCCCCCGGCCCCGCTGCCTTCCCCAGTGGCACTCGAGACCCTCCCCACAGATGGAGATGGGAAGGGGTATAAAGGAGCCTTGTGATTTAAGGAATTAGAGATCTAGGCCTTGCCCCCCACCCCCACCCCGTTCCCCAGTGACTCATATTTACAGAAGAGCCGCACTTCCCCTGGACACGTTCTGGCCTCTATTTCTTTCTGAAGAAACTGAAGGAAACAGGCCCGAGCCTCCCTGGTGCCAGTCCAGCTAGCTGTTCCCCTCCTCTTGCCGCCCTCCTCCCAGCCTCACCTCTGCCTGTTTTCAAGCTGGACGCCACCCCCAAGGCCTGAGGCTGCACCCAGGCCACTTCTCTTCCAGCCCCCAGGGGCACGTCTGGGCTCTTTGTCTCCTGTAGAGGAGAGCGTCCTTGCCTGTTTCCAGCTGGCCTGTGCTGTGCTCCCCATTCCTGCTGTTCCTCCAGGTGTCTGGCTTTTTCAGAGCTCAGAGTGAGGACGGAAGTCGCTTCCAAGGGGAGAGCAGGGCAGGGTAGTGCGGAGAGAAGGGCCACTGTTGGGTGGCCGACGAGATGCCTCCTAGAGAGGTATCCACTGGGGTACAGACAGGTGCGTCCCCCCTGCACCACCCCCAGGTGTTCCTGCACGAAGCCACTGTGCGCCTGATGGCGGGAGCCAGCCCCACCCGCACGCACCAGCTGCTGGAGCACAGTCTACGCCGCCGGACCGCCCAGAATACCAAGCACGGTGAGTCTATCTGTGCCCCAGCTCCGGGCCTGGTGTGGACCCTGCCTGGGGAGGGGAGGGCAGGGGAGGGGAGGGGAGGAGGGCCCCAGCCCGCCACTTACCCTGGCAGAGCCCCGGTGGCTGTCCTCACCTGCGCTGTTCTCAGAGGTGGCGCGAGAATAGCAGTGGCCCGAGGCTGGTTCTCTGAGTTGCGGGGGAGGATCCATGACCACGCTGTGGGGCTGGGGTTTGGTTGGGTTGTGGTGGATCCAGCCTCAGGAGTGAGGATGGGAGGCCTGGGGATTCTGGGAGGGCTGGGGATGCTGTCCCGGCCCCAGCACTGCCTCACTGGCTGGCTCTGAGTTTAAATAAACGAGTCCAGGGTGAGCCCTTGGAACAGCTCAGTGAGCGGCTCCTCCACGCGTCTCCTCGTCGTTCCTGCAGGAGAGGTGGACGCCTGGCCCGGCCAGCGAGAGCGGGCCACCGCCATCCTGCTGGCCTGCCGCCACCTTCCCCTGTCCTTCCTCTCCTCCCCGGGCCAGCGGGCCGTGCTGCTGGCCGAGGCAGCCCGCACCCTGGAGAAGGCGGGCGACCGGCGCTCATGCAACGACTGCCAGCAGATGATTGTCAAGTTGGGGGGCGGCACTGCCATCGCCGCCTCCTGACCCCTGGGTTCTGCCCACCTCAGCCCCTGCCTCCCGCCCCCCTCCTCCCTCTGTCTCTCGGTCTCTCTCCTTCCTCCCTGTCTCTCGATCTCTCTGCTCCCTCTGGGAGTTGTGGGATGAGCCTTGTCTTCTGAGCTGTTGCCTGCTGAGGCTTGTGGACCACCTCAGCCCGGTAGGCCCCTGGGCAGAGCCCCGAAAGCTGCTGTAGACAGATGCACGTGGTCCAGGGCCCCATGGGTCTGAGAGAGGAAAGAGCAGGGCAGGAATTGGGGAGTTTCCTGACTTAAAAGTGGCAGGGGGCTCCCAAGCTGCCTGGTCCCTGCCTCCAGCCCTCAGCCCTCCCCAGCTTTTCTCTCCTCCAGACACCACCCTCCCCTTTCCTGCTTCCTTGTTTTTTATCAGGCTTTCCCTGTGGGGGACATAGGTCTCTGGGCACCAAAGCGCCTCACCCTTGGCACTGTGCCCAGCGTGCCCCTTTCCCCCTTTTTATACAGATGTTTTTATATCCGTGTGCTTGGGTTTGCCGTGATGCAGGGCTGAGTTGCTGTGGCATCTTTATTTCTCTCCTTGGGTCTGTGTCCCCTCCCCTGTGCCTGACAAAGCCAGTTCATTGTTTTCTCTTCATTACACAGGACAGCCAGGGTAGGAGGGAAGCCCAGCTCTGGGGAGGCAAGTGGGAGGCAGGGGGCAGGCCTGGGGTTGGATGAAATAATGTCGGCATTATTTTTTAATTTTTTAAAAAATAAATGGTATCTTATTTAATTGTCCTGTTCCTTCCCACTCCCCCGCCCCCTGGGATGCCAGCGCAAGCTCAGGGTAGGCCCAGGGGCCTGGGAGAGATGAAGCCACCCATTGGGACTGGGGATCAGGGGCCTTCAGAGTGGGTTCTCAGTTCCCTCCCACCCCAACTCCTACCTCCACAGTCTATTTTTATCCCGAATTCTTGACCTGAAAATAAGCCAGGGTGGCAGGGACCAACCCCCAGTCTCTCCCCAGTGACAATCCCCTTTTTGGGGTAAACACTAGGAATAAAGGCCCCTGCCTCGATGAGGGTCCTTGGAGGAAAAGTGGTCCCACTTTTCTGGATCCCCGGGCTTGGTGCCCAGCCCCTGAGGCCATTTCTCCCAGGACCTGAGGACTGCCTGAGACCTCAGAACCTTCCGGGAGGCTGAGAGGGGCTGCCTTCCCTCCCTTCCTGCCTGTGTTCCTCACCCCTCAGGCCAGTTGGGGTAGAGAACGGGCGGGGGCTCCCCCCGATGCCGAGGACAGGCTAGAGTGGCTCAGCTTGGACCTTACCCACGTTCTTTCCCTGCTGCCCCTCCCCCCACACACTGTAAGTCGTGGCCCCTGCCCACCAGGCGAGCCAGCCCTTGTGTCATGTGTATATACCGTGCCTTTTCTCATTATTGTTTAGGGGTGGGAGGGGGTAGTTTTTCGCTGAAAGGGGGATACACCTATGGCTTCCTTGATATGGAATCGTTCACTGTGTCCTGGATGTAGGTTATTCAATAAACAGATTGGTACCACCCAGCATGAGGCGTGTGAGGGTCTGTAGTGTGACCGCCGTGGTGATTCAGCCAGGTGGCTGCAAGGCTTGGCCTCTGGTGGGTCGGGGACTGAGGACAGCCCCTCCTTCTCTGCTGAGAGGCTCCTGGAAGGTTTCATTTGGAAGGACCTTCCTCGACCATCCACCCGCTTCCTTACAACGCCGGCTGCTGGCGCACACTCCTGGGCTGGAACAGAGTCTGGAACAGAGTCTGGGATAAAAGGGCAGCCAGAGGTGCTGCTTGGGTCAGAGGCCACTGTATCCAGGACACAGCTGGCCACTCACAGCAGCGGCTGTTTCAGATTTGGGGTGCCAAGCCCATGCGTGTTCACCCCTCAGAGAGAAATCTGTCCGCTACTGGCTGTATCCCCATCCCCCCCTGAGGGCTCACTGCCCACAAGCCACATCCAGGTCCAGCTCCTGTACCCAGCTGGTCGCCTGGGGCAGGACATCACCTCTGTCTGCCTCCTCTTCCACGTGTGCCCCACAGGGATGACAGTCCCTGCCTTTAAGTGCCCATAGACGTGTTGGCCAGTTTCAGTGACATGACACACACAAAGTTCCGCGTACAGTTAAGTGCCTTATGAGGCTGGCGAGAGGCAAGACCACGAGGAGCAGCAGTGGGCTGGAAGCAGAGGAGTCCGGAGTGACCTGGGGATGAGCATGGAGCATGGAGAGCAAGGTCAGTGACCTGGCCTGGCTGAGAAATAAGTCTTCTTCCGAAGGGCAGTCCTGGGATGGAGATCTAGGGTCCTGGGGACTGCGAATGAGCAAGGGGTTGCACCCACCTCCCAACAAAGCCCCGTCGAGGCCTGTGTCACCAGGGTGGGTGGCTGTGAGTGGCCGATGACCCAGGAACCTGATCTTTCGAGTCTTGGCAGGCTCCATGACTCAGCACCCACCCCCCTTCCACCTCCCTCTACGCAGCTGCCAGATAGGCCCCGGGGCACCGTACCCCCAGTTGAAGGTGTGAGGGCTCTCTCCCCTAAAGCCACTGGGCCCTCACTGCAGGCAGGACCGTAGACTCTTGACTCTGTTCTGTCCTGGGGCTTCTGAGCCTTGGTTTCCTCAAAAGCCAGAAGAGCTAGTGAGGCGGGCCCTGTTACAGGTGAAGAGCTGGGGGTTGGGGGGCCTCAGGGCGGCCCCGCGCAGCAGGAGGAAGATCTGAGACCATGAACCTCCGGAGCAGAGCCCCTCCCTGCCAGCACACACGTTCATACCCTTCCTCTTCCCCACAGTGCCCTGCCTGCCGCTCATCAGGTTCACAGCGGCAGAGGACAGGAGTCCTAATCAGCTGGGTGACCTTGGCAAGTTACTTGGATCTCAAAACCTCAATTTCCTCATCTGTAAAGCCACACACCCATAGGGCTTTTGCAAGGATTAAATAAAAGAAACAGCAATAGATGGTGGCCATTGTTATTAAAACAGCATATATATATATATATACCATGCCTAGGGCACACAGGAGGGAAACAGGCCCAACTGGGTGGCTTTTGTTGAGGTGACACAGTGAGGGACATAACCCAGACCTCAACCTCCCAACCATCCCTGGCACAAAGGAACCCGATGCATCCAGGCTGCTGGCAATGCCCTGAGCCACAGCCAGCTACCCAGAGCCCACCTGGCAGGAAGGGGGAGCTGGCAATGCAAGCCTGTGTGAGCACCCCGGTGGGGTCACTGCCAAGGCTCCGCGCCCAGCATCCCCATCCCCTTTCCCCCCTACAGCAGCTACTGGGAGGAGGCTCCCCCATCCTGAGCACCAGCTGTCCACTTGGCCCACTGCCCACACCCATTAGGGGGGTGGCCCTGGACCAAGCTGGCCAAGTGGCCTGCAAGCCAGGTGCCGGCTCAGGGCCAGACCGTGTCAGTGAGAATCAGCTAGGTTTAACCAACTCAAGATGTAGAGTGACTGGCCGGAAGGGGCTCACCTCCAGTAAGGGACATGGACCCTCCAGGGGGCCTCAGGCTCCCCACAGCCGTCTCCCCTGTGCTCGGGAGCCTCCAGGTGGCTGGGGCCCAAGTGCTCCCTCCCCCATGGCTCCCACTGGTATGGACATTAAGCTTGGCATTCAGCCCTGACTACCCTCTCCAGCCACCTCTCCCTGGCTCCCAGGACACTTGCCCGCCAGCTCTCAGGAGCAGTCCTTTGCTCTTGCACACGCTGTGCCCTCTGCCCGTATTGCCGTCTGTCCAATGACCAATGCTTCCACCATCCGTGCCTCTCAGAGCCAAGCTGGGGCTCCTTTATTCTCAGGGATGGGAGCCACAGAAAAGGCTTTATATTTACACGAGGAACCCTGGCCCTAAGACCCCAAGGACAGAACCACTGGCCTCACCCAGTGGGCCCCTTCTTAGCCCTGCAGGCTCCAAGGCCCCAGTCCAGTTTGGGCAGGCATAAGGGCAGGCTGGCCTTCCACGGCCGGCGCCTCTCCTCCCCCACGGTATGGGCCCCGGGAACCGGCCCACGGCGGCCTCCAGGCAGATGAGGGCGCCCCGGAGATTGCGATGATTCGGGAGAACCAGCGGCTGTCTTCACACGGTGACCTCAGCTTTGCTGTTAGTGCTCAGGTGCCGGGGCCCGCGGCCTGCACTGCCGTAAAGTCCAGGGGGCTGCGGGCCGAAGGCCTCGGGCGGCTTCTCCACGCTGAACTGGCGCCGGGGCGCGTGGCCGGGCCGCCGGGGTGCGGGGGAGGCCTGAGCCGCCAGGTGGCCGCGGGGGGCGGGCCGGGCCAGGCGGCCGGCGATCCAGGCCTTGTAGTGGCCCGAAGGAGCAAGGCCGGCGGGGGGCGCGTAGCCCGGCGGGGCCCAGGGGCAGGCGTCGAGCAGCGCCGGCAAGTCCTCTCGGGGCCGCTGGGGCCGCGCCGGGACGGTCAGCGGGGCAGGTTCGGTCGCGGGGAACCGCTGGTAGAAGTCCGGCGGGGTGGCTTCTGCGGGGATAGTGGGGACGAGCCAGGGGGCGAGGTCAGGGCCGGGGGGCGGGGTCCCAGCGGCCCCGGGGCGGGGCAGGGAGAAGCCACGCCTCGGGGGCAGGGCCTAGCCCTCCCTTGGGTGGGACAGGGAAAGTCAGGCCTCGCGGGCGGGACAGGCCCGGGACCCGCCTTGGGAGACGCGGGTTTTCACATCCCGGGCTCGGTGGGGTACAGCCTGGTGGCCTGGCGAGGGTGCGCGACACGGCCGAGGCGCGGGAGCCGACTGGCTGCGTAGGCCCGATACAATATTTGGCTGGAGCGCTGACCCGCAAGGCTGGCAACTGTGGAACTCGAACCAGGACCCAAGCCTTTTCATCTAGGAGCTTGGATACCCGGGGCGCAGCGCCCGGCGCTCCCGCACAGACCCGGCCACTCACCTGCGGCCTTGAGCGCGGCTGCCTTGAGGGTGGCGTACTTGGCGTAGTCCCGCTGCAGCGTCATGCTGCCGCCGTCCTGCAGCCTGGGGCCACGCAGGGGTCCTGGTGTCGCTGACCCCAGGGGCACGTTGTTGGGGCGCTTCTTGTCTGGAGCGGGGAGGGGGAAAAGGAGAGCCGGCCTGCTGACAGGAGGACATTCTCCACCTGCACAACCACCTCTTCGCGGCCCCCTCCCCAGTGAGAACTTGGGGGATGGTTACTTGGGCGGGACTGAGAGCCAAACCTAACCTGATGGCAGAACCGCCAACGCCTGGAAAAGGGCCTGGCTCAGAATAACGCGATTAATAGCAGCCAGCCCTGGGGCGCCTGGGTGGCTCAGTCGATTGAGCCTCCGACTTCAGCTCAGGTCATGATCTCACAGCTCGTGAGTTCCAGCCCCGCATCGGGCTCTGTGCTGACGGCTGGGAGCCTGGAGCCTGCTTCGGATCCTGTGTCTCCCTCTCTCTCTGCCCCTAACCTGCTCACAGTCTGTCTCTGTCTCTCTCAAAAATAAATAAACATTTAAAAATTAAAAAAAAAAAAAAAAATAGCAGCCAGCCCTGAGTGGGTGCTAGCCTGATGGATGACTCCTCAGCATGTTCAGCTTGGGCCAGGCATCGGGTCCCAGGACCTGCTTCTCAGGAGATGGAGTTAACGTCTGAAAATTAGAACCCATACAGGGGAGGGGAGTGGGATTGCCGCCTCACCGGCAAGAGCCCAAGAGGGAGGCTCCAGCCTGGAGGAAAAGGCCCACAGGCGTCCACAGGCTGGTGCGAAGCTGACCCCGGAGCACTGAGCCAAGGCCTAGAACCACAGCCTGATTCCAGATCCCTGAATCTGGAAGCTTCCTCACAGAGTCCCCTTGACCGGAAGCTGCTGGACACCTCAGAGGGTCTCCCTCCACCAAGGGGAGCTGACCGGCTTGCCCAGCCCCGACTCACACGCCTGCAGAGGCAGGCAGCTCGTTCCAATTGTGAAAGAGCTAAGAGCCTCTTACCCCTCAACACACCCCTTCCTCTGCTCCCAGGCCTGTGCTGTGGATCGACATATGCTGGCCCACCAGCTTGCACACCTGTGTTCTTGGGGGAGCCCCTGGGGAGGCCATCCCCCATCTGCACCTGGACACAGCTACCCAGAGGTGGGCCCAGAGGTGGAGGCAGCGGCTCCTGGGGGTCCGGCTGCTTCAGAAGTTCTGTCAGTGTCCTGTGGGGAAAGAGTGATGAGAGGCAGTCCCCCCAACCTCCTGCTTCCCCCCTGGCCAGGCCTTGGCCTACCCAAGGCCAGCCCTCCCACCACTGTCACCCTTTCAACCCATCTGGCCCCCCTTCTTCCCTGTGATTGTTCTCACACATCTAGTTTCCACTGTCAGGCATGACCTGTGGCCCCAACACACGGCCACTTCCAGAGCAGGCGAGGAAACTCTAATGGGGTCACATGTCACCAGGGCTACCTTGTTTTCCAAAGACTCCCCCGCTCCCAGAGTCCATTCTCCAAGACCCTCCGAGTGGAGCCTCCTCTCCCAATGAAAGCTCTTCAAGTGCATCAGGCTCCTGGACTTTGCTTGCACTGCTTCCTGGGCCAACAATCTTTTCCTCCATCTCGTTCTGCAAAACTCCTACTTATTCTTCAAACCCCACCAGAATCCCTCCTCTTCCAGGAAGCCTTCCTGATCTGCTTAACCTAATTCCCTTCCTGCAGCAGGGGCTTCTGCCGAGTCCCGAGTCCCGGGACAAAGCTGTCACACAGGCACGGAGGGGAGAACAGACGTAAGGGGAGGGAGGAGCCAGGAGAGCCCAGGGTGGAAGCCTAGCACCAAAGACTATATGACCTTGGGCAGCCACCTGCCTGGTACCAGGATACCCAGCCCCACCCAGCTGTGACAGCGTCTGACTGAGCCTTCCCTGCAGACAGCCAGACACAGCCTTCAGGCCAGCTGCCTTTGGTGCCCAGAATCCATGATTTTCTTCTGGCTCACTCTGACCTTCCCACCTCGGCGGGGCGGGGTGGGGGAGACCGAGGTGCTGAGGACTCAGATGGCTGATTCATGAAGAAGCACACGAGAGGTGCGACACCTAGGGTAGGTACTGTTTGGCTGAAAGCCTCCTAGTCCCGCCCACTCCTCAGCTGCCCACCTGTGTGGCCTCATCTCTGTGCAAGCCCGCACCTGCCAGCTCTCCCAAACACCTGAGTAATTTTCATGCCGCCGGGCCTCTGCACAAGCTTTCTCTAGGGACAGACTCCAAGCCCCTTCTAAGCCCTCTGAGCTGGAGGGGTGCTGACCGTCGACCTCAACACGGCAGAATTAAGGGTGAGACTGGGGGAGAGGGCGGGGGTTCAGCACATGCCCACACATGAGCTCAAGTTGGGCTTCAGGTCTCCCCAGAGGAGAAAAAAGAGGGCATATGGGAGCTGAAGCCCAGACAGAGGAAGGGACTGGCCTAGGCCACACAGCACATCGGGAGTGGGCCAGCTCTTCCTAAAGCATCACCAGACCTGCTTCACTGTCCCCTGTGGATGAAGTGGGTTCTAGGTGGACACATCAGCTAGACTGCCCAAGCCACCGCTCTACACCACCATGGCCCTCAGCTCCTGCTGCCCCGTTGTAATCAAGGACATGCCCTGTCTTCTCCTCCTGGCCCTGCATGAGGGACTCCAAACTCAGGGCCTGCCCCCGTAGCATCCAGAAGCCAGGATGAGAGCCTCCACATCGCCCGAGGCAGCACAGTAGCTGAGGCCAGCGCCCCCCAGCTCTGCCCTACAGCTGTCTAGTAGGGGGTGGGCTAGGTGGTCTGGGAGACAGAGGTGCTGTGGAGTGCCTAGGAAGCCCTCATCCCCTGCCTCTCAAGTCTATGAGATGGGAAGCACCCAGGCCTGGGGGGCTTCAATGGTCACCTCTAAATACCAGCCTGTCGCGTATCCAAAAGGAGCCCAGATCTGGGTAGGTGAGGCGGGCACAGGCCCCAAGACATGGGGGTGGCTGGGGGGATGTGAGTGTGTTGAGTGTGTGGGTGTCGGTGAGAGTTTCGGGGTGAGGACACAGAATCCCAGAGTCCCCATTCTAGCTGAGAAAGGGAACCCGGGTCCTATAGACCCCGCTTCACACAAAGCTCAGACTCAGCCAGCACCCGTCCTGGCCTCAGCGGCAACAAATCTGTGTCCCCCACGTTTCAGGCCTCTTTCTACACAGGGAGAGACCCTGACGCTTGCCTGGGGTGGGGGTGGGGGGTACTGAGTAGCGCAGATTGGAGAGGCCCTCTCCCCAGGGAAAGAAGGTCAGGCCTGAGTCACAGCTATGGGGGTGGGGATGGGGGTGGGGATGGGAGGGAAGTGGAAGGAGAGGCGAAAAAGTGGAGAAAGAAGCAAGAGGAGGGAGACCCAAGAGAGCTACAGAAAATGCCCCATCCTTCCCTTTCCTACTCTGGGGACCTAGGACGCCCTATGCTATGGCCCCCACCCGGTACTAGTGGGACTCAGGCCCCAGACCCCCTTTCTTGGGTGCGGTTTTTGTGCCCTCTGTCCGGGGCGACCAGTCCAGAGGAGGAGGGAGCCGCGGGAGAGGGCGGCTCCGCACCCAGCTCCCTCCGGAAGGTCAAGGGGAGACGGTATCAGCTGTCTCCCTCCACGAAGTGGGGGGGGGGGGCGGCGGATGGGGGGAGAATAACAGACCTGGCGACTGAGAGCGGAAGTAAAAACCAGGAGGAGGGTGCCGCTGAGAGGACCAGAATTTACAGACGGGCGGGAAGGATGAAGGCTGGCGAGGGGGCGCCCACCCTTCGGGAAGGACCGTCCCGGAGGGGCGGGCGGGGCCCCGGGCCCCGGCTGGCGCGCGCTCACCTGGTGACGGTGCGCCGCGCGCGCGGGCTGTGCGCCCTCTCCAGGCCCAGGCGCGCCCCGATGCCGGCCAGCACGAGCAGCGCGGCGACGCCGCACACCGCGTAGACGGCCGTGTGGCTGCGCTCGCGGCCCGGGTCCCGGGGCGCGGCGGCGTCGCGGGCACGCGCGGGTGGCCGGCCCGTCTGCACCCAGGCCGGCGTGTCGTAGTTGGAGCAGCGGCTCTGGTCCAGGCGCCGGGGTCCGTCGTGGCAGCAGAAGCGGTAGCCGCACGTGCCGCAGCAGAAGCTGTAGGCGCCCGAGCTGCAGTTGAAGGGCGGGTCCCACTGGCCCATCACGTCGTAGTAGCCCCGGCAGCGGTCGCCCCCGGCCGGGGCCGCCGTGCCGGGCGCCGCGGGCTCCTGCGCCTCGGGGGCGCCCGCGCGGCCCGACGGCGGCCGCGCCAGCAGCAGTGCCAGCCCGAGCGCGAGCCGGAGCCCCGGCCGGCCGCCGCCGCGCAGCCCCCGCGCCCCGGCCCGCTCCATCGGGCCCGCGCCTTCGGCTACAGCGCCCGGCCCATGGCGGCGCGCCGCGGCTCCCTCCCGCCGGGCCTCCGGGCCAGCTCCTCCGCGCCCTCAGGGACCGCGCTGGCCCCGCCGCCCGGGCGCTGGCTCCGCCGGGCGCCTCCCCGGCCGTCACCTTCCTCCTCGGACCCCGGAGCCGGGCGGGCTGGGCCGGGAGCTCGCCGGGCCGCACCTCCAGTGGGCGCGTCCTCCGCCGACACTCACTTCGGACCCGAGCCGGCAGTCCTCGCCCCGCGCCGCCCCCCGGGCCGGGCAGCGAGTCCTCCCTCGCCCGCGCGCGGTCCCCGTCCTCTCCCCCGCCTGGCGGGTGTGCGTGGCCCGGGCCCGGCGGGGGCGGCGGGCCGCCCGACTCCGCTGCCTTCCCGCCGCCCGCTCCGCGCTGCCCGCGCTCTGGCTGCGGCTCGGGCTCCGCGCGGGCTCGGGCGGGCGGGCGGGGGAGGGAGGGAGCGAGGGAAGGAGGGCGGGCGGGCGGGAGGCAGAGCCGGGGGAGGAGCGCGGCCGCCGCGAGGGGAGGGAGGGGGCGCGGCGGGGCCCCGCACAGCCCGGGCGCCCCGCGGGGGACCCTCCCCGAAGGCGTCCCCGAAACATTCCTCGGAACTAGGAGCCCCAGACCCTTCAGTTTAGGACTCCCGGGACTGTTACTTCGGACACAGGCCCGCGTGAACGCGCCTCTGTTTCACAGGTGCGGGGACCTAGGGGACAGAGAGGCCCCCGGAGGGGGTCGTTGCCGCCCCCGCCCCTCTTCCTCCTTCCCATTCTTGCTGTCAGTTCTGACCGAGACTGAAGGGTGACATGTGGCAGGCCCTTGGCCCTCTCCGCGCCTCGATGTTCCCGCCTCTCAAATGGGAAGAAAATCCCGAGCGGAGCCGCTGCAGAAGGACAAGTGCCGCCTACGTGCCGCCTGGGGCACCGCCTTAACCCCGGGGCGCGCCCCCTGGCCCCAGAACCTCTTGGACCCTGGGTTGGGGTCCTGGGGTGTCCCGCTTCTATGACGATGGGCATGGCCTGGTCCGCGTTCTCCCAGGAGCTCTTCGCTACCCCAGGTGTGAGGGAGAGAAGATTGGGCTGGACTTGGACCCAGAAGAGGGGGCGGGACCGGGTCAGGGGGCGGGGCCATCGGCCGGCCCTCCTCCCCGCCCCCCGAAGGCCGCTCTGGTCCTCTGGCCAGCGCGGGGGAAGGGGGTGGAAGGAGGTCCGGAGCTTGGACCTATCACGGAGCCGTCCCTTGGCGTTTTCCAAGTTGGGTTTAACTGGAAAATGTCACCGAGCGGTGGCGCCTTGCTTCTCTCTGCCTCAGTTTCTCATCTTAACATCAAAACTTTTCCGGAAAGGGGGGGGGGCGGTGCGGATTCATAATGCGCCTCTTCCAGGAGGCAAGGGTCAATATGGTGCCTCCCACTGTCCAGACGAGATCGTCAGGAGACCGAGGGCTGGGCGTCCAGTTCGCCCCGGTGTTCCCTCACAGCACCGTATCTGCTGAATGAATGAATGAAGTGACTTCAGTCTTTAGTTTTTTGTAAAATGAAGAATTCGGGCTCCTAGGGTTCTCCTGCTCCCCTTTGCATCATGTCTTAACTCAGCGACTGGGATCGGCTTATAAAAGTGGAGGAAGTGGAGGGAGGAAGAGGGAGAAGGATTTACATTTAAAGGAGGATCAAGTCCTTGTGTTGCGGAGATGAGGGGCTGACAGGCTAATTTCAGGTATTAGTGGCTGAGATGCCGTCCCAGCTCAGGGGCATTCCTTGCGCCCTGTCCAAAGACAGCCTGCTCCCTCCCCCTTCAGCCACAACACACACTCTTCTGACCCAGGTGGGAAGACCCTACCCCCTTAGAAGACTATGTTACAATTTTAGAGACAAAATAGATAAGCAAAGGAATGAAATGGAATTGCCTTAATCCCATCACCAGGGGCACTAAAATATGCCCCATTTTACATACTGTCTTTCAGTGACTGGTCTTTAGTTTACTTTCTGCTGTCAAACTTTCCGTTTGTTATTCAGCTTAGAACTTGTCGCTATATTTTCTGGTGCAGACTTTCCTGCTTCCTCTGGGAGTGGTAGTCCTAGAAATGCACAAACTGTCAGATTTGTATCAGCGCCCGCCCCACACTGCTAAGCTGCCCTCTGGGTCACTGGGGCTTTGGGGTGACTGCTTCTTCCCCCTTCCCCGCCCTGTTGCTGGGCACTAGGTTTAAAGAGGTTTGTCTCTGCCCCCCCGGCACTGTGGCCTCTTCCCAGGTAGGATGCCCCCACTTGGCCCTGAACTCCTAATGCTCTTCCCTGAGTTATGTCCCCTCCCTGGGCCCCTCTCTTACCCCACTGTCCTGCATCATCAGGAGCTCCACTGACCTTCCACCCCACGTTGATTGGCATCTCCATTTGTCCAGTGAAGGAGCTGGATGCTGGATTCCATTTCCCCCACCCCCACCCCAGGACTGATGTCCAACCTCCAGCTCCTCCCCACACCCATGGCTTCTTCTCTATCCAAGTCTAGTTCAGTGGTCAGCCAGCAACCATAGGTGCCTACATCTCCTGGACCCATGTCAGGCACTTAATGCCCTCTTCATATGAACACACAGCCTTGGGGGCGGGGAGGGGGAACAGGAGAAGAAGACAAATGCAGAGACAGACCACAGCTGACCGGTTGAGTCCTGGGATCTGGCCATTCATTTGCATGGCACTGCCTCTCAGGTGCCCGGACATTTGCTGGGCGAGGGGATCTAGAAATGGAGCAGCTCAGCTGAAGACTGACCCCTTTGCCCAGGCAGTCCCCCCTGGACGCTGGGGTCTCTCTCCACAGCACAGCACCAGAGCACCTGCCTCTTGTTTCCTCTGCCTGCCCCCCCACCAAGCCTGTGTCACCAAAAATCGCCCATTGATCCAGGCTTAAAATAACCCCTGGCATCTGCAGCGAGCCCCACGGGGCGGGCAGAGGAGCCCGTGTGTCTCTGTGCCTGAAGGGCACCCGCCCCGCCCCCAGCTCTGAGTTCTGGCAGCTTGAGTGTGAGGGTGTCTAAATGTGCTCGTGAATGTGAGCCAGAGTGCATGTCTGGTGCGAGCATGATTATGAGGGCCTTCCTTCCACCGTGGGCATGTGAGTACACACGTGTGTTAGTGTGGACGCCCCTGCGCACACATGTTCTTCCTACGCTGCTGAGCCCTTGCCTGGTGCCCGGCTCTGGCTGTGCAAGGCTCAAGGTCTTGAGAGGTCACGGACATTAGGGAAAGCCTGGGATGGGCCTCGGTGTCTCCATTTTAGACTGTGGGTCAGTGACCAGTCTGCCCAGTGGTGGGCCAGGGAATTGGAATCTCCTAGAGACAAACCCAAGACCCAGAGAGGGGAAATGATTTGCTGTGACTGGCACACGGCCAGGAAGGGCCAGGGTCTGGCTTGGAACCTTCGCTGTGAGCCCCAAACCTACTGTCTGGCCAGTTTAGTATAAAAAGAGAGAGCAGCTGGAGGACCCCAGCCCAGAGCCCAGGGAAGTGCTCCTACACCCTGATAACACACTCAATGTGCCCTGACTCTTACAGGATCCCCCGGGCCTTCCACACGCTGTTCTCTCTTCCTGGAATGCCTTTCCAGCCCCTCACGCAGACAGCGCCTATTTATCCTTCATTTTGGAGCCAGACTAATGTGGGTTGGAATTCCTGCTCTAATATGGCCATTCAACCTTTCTAGGCCCCAGTTTTCTCATCTGCAAGATGGGCTGCTAGCACCTCTTCAGCAGGGCTGCAGAGAGAAGCCAGATGGGCCCCAGATGGAGAAACACCGGGTCCATGCAGTAGGGTGGGGGCTCCCACTGCCGCCATGCTGAGATGACAATTGCCACTCTGGGTGCCATCCACGAGCCTCAAAGTCCACATTCCCAAGCCCGTTTTGTTTTCATTTCTTCCATGAAGGAGGGTTACCCAAAAAGCAGATTCTAGAGAACTAAAGACTTGCTGCTAACACAGATGCCTATGCCAGTGCCGCGAGGGGGTCGGGAGGGGAGGGCTCCTGGCTCCTTTGTCTTCCAGAGAGGCAGCTCGTGACTCAGGCTCCAGCTGCCTGTGGGAGGGAGGGGGCACCCAGGCTGAGGTCGCCAGGGAGCGGCATGAGTGGGGGGACGATGGAAGTGGTGCGGGGAGCTGGGGTGTAGCCTCCGGTCCCGCCGCACCTTCTCCCCGACCCTCCCCTCCCCTGCCTCGGAGTCACGCTCAGGACATCACAGCTGGAATTACCTGAACTACCCGCATTACTCTCCCCCTTCAGGATCCTCCAAAGGCCCCAGTGAACATGCAAATCTGGAGCTGGCCACTAAGGACAGGGCTCAGCGGAGGCCACACAGCGCGTCCACCCACCTGGAACAGGCCCGCCCTGTCCCGCCGGCCTGCCCGGTCCCGGACACGATTCTAAAGTCGGCTCCTAGCCCGGGGTGGGGGAGGCGTTTTGCGCTCCTCCACATAGACATTTCGCCCCAAAGTCGGGGCCATGCCCTGCATCCAAGGCCTCTCCTGGCACGGGACACACGTGAGGACGGGAGCCCCGCGTGAGCGTGGAGGTGCGGGGTTTGGAGAGGGCGCTGTGGGTCTTGGTCCCGCCGTTCACCAGGTCCCGCCCTTTCTCCCCGCCCCTCGGCCTGGAGCCCCCTCCTGCTACTTGCCCTGGACCCGCCCCTTCCCTACTCCCTTGAGACTCGGGGTCCCTCAGCCCCTCCTCTCTCCCCGACCCCGCCCTCAGCCGCGCCTCTCGTCCTGGTCCCACCCTCTCCGTCCGGCAGCCCAGCTCCCCGAGCCAGGCGGCCGGCGGTCGAGGTGCCACCTGCTGGGCTGACCGCAGGAGTCGCGGAGAGAGACTTTCACCTGCCCTGGAGTCGCTGTCATCTTCCTAGATCCCAGACTCTCTGCAGCTCAAGGGAAGGAGGAGACGTTCAGAGGCCCTCTGGGCCCCGGGACCCCTGTAGCGTCCCCAGGGCAGCTTCCCCCCTGCAGAGCCCCGGGAAAGAGCTTGGGCTGGGAACGTGGGCATGTGTCTTCCTGGCTCCTCCCTGACCCTTTCTTCGCGTGACCCTGGGCAGTCGTTCCTACCCGGCCCTCACCCTCAGCGCCAGGTCAGGACCAGGCAGCTGGGGAGAGGGCACAGCTTGGAGAGAGGTCAGATTTCAGCCCCGAGTGAGGAAGAAGGTGGCCTGAGCCACCCACAAAAGAGCAAATGGGAGTGAGTTCCCACCCTATGCCAGAGGAGTGCCAGAAGGGTCCCGGAGGCTCTCAGAGGGAACGGGACAGGGAATGGTGAGACGCTACATGGTGTGGCTGGAGAAGCACCTAGGTTCCCTGAGGATGGGTGCCCTTATGTGCCAAGAAGATTCTGAGCCTCACCTGGCACTCAGAGGCCATGGTGCCCAACCCTCTAGCTCCCCCCGCCCCTGTGGCCTGCTTCTTGACCCCTTCTGTGCCCTCTCCTCTGTACCTTTTTCCGCAGTCCCTTGGGCCAGGAATGCCCATTCTCTGCTCCATTCCAGTAGGAAAATTGGGCAAGACTCAGGGCATACCTCCCACGGTCCAAAGCATGCTCTAGAAGCTGGATTAATGACCTCCCTGCTTGGGGCATCCCCTGGGTCTGGCAGGGATCGCCAGCCCTGTCCCTGTGTCTCACTCCATCTCTCCCACTGAACTAGGACCTATTGGTGGGGCCTGAGGCCACCCTCCAGGTATTGCCCAGAATGGCCCTGGCACAGAGCGGGTGTGTTTGGATCTGGTGTGATCAGTGGGACAGTAAATGGATGAGTGGTGGGAGTGGTAACTGCCGAGACTAGAGCTTCAGACCAGCTCTGGGAAACTAGCTTTCCAGGAGAATTTCTGAGGGTTGGGGGCTCCGGGCAGGAAGTGTCTGCGTCCCAGGGAAGGATGAGATGGAGGCACTCCAGGATGAGGACCCGACTTGCCACATGACCTCTTTAATCTCAGACAGCTGGTTGGCCCTTGGGCTCCATTTAGAAGACGAGACGGGCTCAGAGAGATGCCACCAGCTTCTAAAGGCAAGGTCTGCGTGGGCCCATCCTTGCTGAGACAGCGGGAGGTAAGGGGTCAAGTCCTTCCTCCCTGGCCTCCCCAGCTGGGCCTCCCCACCCCCACCAGGAGCCCAGAGCCCAGGGCTGCTGGGCAGGAAGTGAAAAGTGCCTGCAGGAAGCCCCAGGAGGAACTGAGACTTGAGCCAACCCCGCCTCCACCTGCCTGGGCCCTGGGGACCCCGGGGAAACCAGACCCTCCTTCAGGAAAAACTGGCCAGAAACACAGGCTTGGGGGAGGGGCAGCTGGTTCCCACCCAACAAGCAGTTTTTCCAAAGTCTATCTTGGGTGCCTCTTACAGCCAAAAGAGACCAGTTGGGAAAGAAATCTTTGAGTAGTGATGAAAACAAGACGTAAAGCCTGGAATCAATCCCTGGAGTCAGCACTCCCAAGGAGGGCACCTGGGCCAATGACCTTCTGGACATGGACAGGAGCCTGGGTCTGGCCCAGCTTCACCACTGCTTAGTGGCAGCTTGGGCCAGATCCCTTCATCTCCCGGGCCTCGTTTTTCTTATCTGCAAAATGGGACATCTAATCCCTGTTCATGGACATGAACAGAATTTAGATTTTCAGGAAATCAGATTTTCGGCAGATCAATTCAACCAACAGGGGCCATAAAAAAACTCGGGCAAAGATTTATGTCGAGGAGGTACTCCTGCCTCAGCTACAATAGCAAAAACCAAAATCAACCAAAGGCTCAAGCGGAAAACTTTACAAATATTGAAAATCTTGTTTGCAAAGTATTTAAAGACAAGAGAAAACTCACCAAATATGGCAGCCAAGATATGAATTTATGTAATTACAATTACATAGAGAACCCACCGGTTATGGGTCATTTCTCCATAGACTCCACCCTGGATCACTGTCGAACTTTCCAAAATGTCAACAAATCAGGTCTCGATTTTGTTTTTAGGTTTATTTATTTATTTTGAGAGAGAGACAGAGAGAGTGACTGGGGGAGGGCCAGAGAGAGAGGGAGAGTGAGAATTCCCAAGCACGCCGACAGCATGGAGCCCGATGTGGGGCTTGAACCCATGAACTGTGAGATTGTGACCAGAGCAGAAACCAAGAGTCAGACACTTAACCGACTGAGCCACCCAGGCGTCCCTTTTTTTTCTAATGAAAAAAACAAAACACAAAAACCTTTTTTAAAGCAAACAAATACCCATGCCCTCCTCCAGGTGCTGTCATTAAGGTCAAATGCAGTAACTTCATGAAGACTCCTTCGAAAGCACTGCCCGGACAGAGAGCCAGGGACTGGAAACCCCTGGGCGGTGGGGTCCCTGACTGGGGCCTGGGGGAGACTGGCCCCCTCTTTGCCCACCTCTCCCCCCGCCTCTGCTCCCGGTTCTTCTCCCAGGAACCTTGCTTCTTCTGGGCCTCAATTTCTTCATCTATAAAATGGAGGGAGGTGGGGGTAAGGATTCTTTAAGGTTCTTTCCAGTTCTTCTCCTCTAAGGGCCATAAGCCCAGAGGAGCACTTTGCATCCAACCCCCCATTTTTCAGAAACGGAAACCGAGACCAGAGGGGAAGCTGGGGTTTGACTGGGACACAGCGGTGCCAGAGGTTTGCATGTCTGGACCCCAGAGGGGTTTTACCTCCAGGGCCCGGTCCCCCACTGCGGTGGAAAAGGTGAGTGGGAGGTAGGCGTGGCCAGGAGGAACAGCTCAGGCTCCCCGATCCCGAGTTGAAGGGGACTGGATGTCTGGGCCTGCTTCCCACCCTCCTGCCTCCCGCCAGCCACCTGACCTTACCCCAGCCACCTGGCAGCCTGCGGGTAGGGGCACTTGGGATGCATTCAGGGAGGGAGTGGCTAGGAAGACTTCAGTGTGAGGGTCAGGGTCCTGGAGGCTCCAGACCATCTTCTGGGCTGAGAAGGGGGGTGGGCAGGAAGGGTGAAGGTCTGCCAGGAAGGTCAGGGAGAGGTGGGCGGAAAGCATCTGATGTGTGCAGCAGAGCATGGCCAAGGCTCTCCAGTGAGACAACATGGTACCCAAAACTCCGTCTTCTGACTCCTAGTCCACGCTTCTTGTCAGGGCGCTAAGCTGTGACAAGTCCCAAGGACTGTCCAATCCGGTCAGGAGTTTCTAACCCTGTGTTGGAGGGCCGGTAGGAGAGGCAACACCTGACCAAGTGTAGCATAGTCCACAACTAGAGGAGATGGTCTCAGCCTCGGGCCGCAGAGCAGGGGGCACTGCTGTTGGAGGAGCAATTCCCCTAGGACAATGGGTGACCCCAGGGGCTGGCATAGAATGGCCAAGTGACCCCAGCACTTGGGGCCTAGCTTGAGGAGGGTGGACCACAGACAGAGGGGAGCTCAAGGGACATCCGGTCCCGCTGGTTCAAGGCCACAGCCCCGCTCTGGCTTCTGAACAAAGGAACCTCTTGCAGGTTCTGGGCCTTTCCCTAGGTACAGCTGAGTGTGCCTTGAAGGCAGCTGGGACCCCAGGTGGGGTCTCTGGGGAGATTTTCGGCAGTGTGCCTTCATCATGAGTTTGCAGTCTAGCCCCAGAGGGGCTGTATGCCTCCTCTCACGGTGCAAGCTGGGGGCTCTGGAAGCTGCTACGAGGGTGAAAAAGGCATCTTAGGTCCTAGAAGACTGGGCCAAGCGCAGGGTTGACCCTGGGGTACAGATACCCGAGAATCAGCGCAATCCAGGCTCTTTGTCAAAATCACCTTCTATTAAACCCTGAAGCAAACCCCTCAGTTGGTTACTCATCGCTGCCATTTGCATCAGCTTTAAAGCAGGACAGCTCCGAGAGCAAGTATTAAAGAAATACAACACCCAGCTACAAATTAAGCATCCTCCTACTCAATCATTTTCCTAGATTCATTCTGGCTTACGGTGGCTTCCCTGCACTTAAAGAAAAACCTCCTACACAGAGTGCCCCAGCCACACAAAGGCACAGGAGCTCAGCCACCACCTTCGACGGCGGCCAGAGATGGTCTGGTTTTAAGCCACACGCTAACATGCCATACAACGCGCTGCCGTCTGAATTCTGCGGTCTGTAGTCTGTGGTTCTGCAGGGTTATCTGGGGAGCAGCCAGGTTCCCAGAAAAGGGGCAGGTGGGCGCTGCAGTCAAGAGCCGAATCCAACCTCCAGGCCCCTGGCTGACAGCTCACAGGGAGGACAGGGGTTGCTTCCTGCCCCCTCCATCGCTACTGTTGCTCAGGGCCAGCAGTCTTGGTGGTCACCAGCTCAGTGGAGCCCAGCTCTGTGGCTGGCACAGGGACGCTGTGGGCAGGTGGGGTGTTGGCTGGGTCTTCTCTGGGTGGAGGCCAGACGGGAGCTGTGGCATCAAGGGGTTTCGGGGGATGGATGATGACATCGTCCAGGGGCTCTGGTGGGGGGGGGCAGGGAATACAAGGTCAGGGTTGCATCACAGCCTCCCCCCCCCCACCCCCGCTCCTGTTCTGGAAGCTCCAATGGAGAGATAAGTCATGAACTCCCCCCTGCAGGGGTGGGGAGGGGTGGCACGTGATGGGCCCTCAGGACAGGAAGCGCAGAGGGCGCTGGCAAAACGGGGAGCGCAGGGGGGAGGGAGAAGTGTGGGAGCCCTGTGTCTCTTGCTCAGAGGGCTCTGGGAGGCTACAGCTGTGTCCCTCACTCCGACTCAGCCTGAGGTCCTCAGAGCCCGCCCTGGTGCCCAGCGCACCCCCCCCACCTCCCCCTTTCCACACTGCCCCGGGGTCCAGTCACCCTCCCACTGCCCCCACTCCCGCAGAGCTCACCGTGCGGGTGCGGGTCCGGGTCCCCCGGGGGAGCCGCCGCGCGCAGGCGCCGCCGCCGCCGCCACCTCCAGCTCAGCAGGCCCACCAGGACCAGGGCCAGCGCCAGCCCCAGCAGCGCGGGGGCGCCGAAGAGCAGCGCGGGCAGAGGCAGCGCGGCCTCGGCCTCGGTCTCGGCGGCGGCCCCCGCGCCCACCGACTCCTGCGGCTGCAGCGCGGTCCCCGGCGCCAGGCTGCCAGGCCCGGCTGCTGGCGGAGCGGACGGGGAGAGAGAGCAGGGGGCAGGGGGCAGGGACGGCCGGGGAGGGGGAGGGTCGGGAGGAGGCGAGGCTGGGCCGGGGAGGGGAGGGAGGGCCGGGCGGGGTGGACAGGGGAAGGGAAAGAGAGGGGGCGGTGAGGGCCACGTGGTGACCGCTGGTCCCCATCCAGGTCCCTGCTTACGGCCCCCCATCGACCCAGTCGCCCCCTCCCCACCCATCCTGGGGCAGATGGGGGCCGTGCCTGGGGCTCTGGCAGCGGTGGGGCAGCGGTAGCAGGAACCTCCTCCTCCTCCCCAGGGCTGCCCCGCTGAGCAGCTGGCAGAGCGGGTCGACTCTTACCCGGTCCGGGTTCTGGCGTCCGGAGGAGCCTGCAGTCCACGCACTTTCGGACCAGAGGGTCAAAGCACTTGTCCACCACACACTTGGTGGGGGCTGCCCCCTCCCTGCCCCGCAGGCTCCTGGCACCTCTCCTCTGGCTGCCCATGCTGCCTCGCACACAGCCAGGACTGAGTCTGGCTTCAGCAGCCAGAGGAGGAAACCGGGAGGGGCCCACCCACTGTGCCCCGCCCTCCCGCCTGCTGGGGTGGGACCACTCTCCGCCAGGGCCCCGAGGCCCTGCACCCCACACCTTCTCTTCTACCTGTGGTTCCTCCATTCAACCACTCAACCATCACCCCCAGATGCTGGGCGGGCCGCCCTCTGCTGGGCGCTGGGACCGCGCTGGGCTCGGATGGGGGCCTTCTCTTGGACAGCAAAGGATGGGCCCCTGTAGTCAGGACACAGACCTCTGGGTGGCCTCCCCTGTCCTTCTCCCCAAGGCCAGCCCACAGCCCCAGACAATCCCCAACCCCCATGTGCCCCCACCTCACCTGCCTCCTCTTCTGGGGGAACTTCCTGCTCTTCCAGGGCAGAGCGGGTTCAGTTCTTCGAATGTTAGGGAAAGACAGTGCCTCGCAGCAGCAGACATGGAGAGAGAGGGAGGCTTTGTAGAGGAGGTGATGAGGAGGAGGTGTTCGCCAGATGGAGGGGGGTCTAGGGGAGCATAACAGTGGACGGGACCAGGGAGTGCTGGGTTAGAAGGCTGGGCCCTCAACTGAGGGCTAAGGAGCTTTGGCTGAGGGCACTGGGGAACCAACCGTGCAGGACTTTAAGCAGAGAGTGTCATAGTCAGATCTGCGTGATAGTGGGGACCCTCTGGCTGGAGTAGAGAGCACAGTCAGGATAGGGGGAGGGTAGCCGAGGGTTCGAGGACAGACAGCTCCGTCTCCAGATCCTAGGCAGGAGAGAGACTCAGACTGACAGATGAACAGACAGACCAAGACCCCGTGGGCAGCCTGCCCATCCCAACTCCTTTCCCCAGGGCTGTGTGTATCCTGGCCTGCTTGCCTCTGTGTCTCACGGAGGTCCCCTCTGTCTGTCTCTATTCTCCAGTGTTTGGGTTCCCCCACCTGTCTGTCATCCACGTCTCTCTCAGATTGAGCATCAGACATACGCACAGGCCCCCTCTGCCTTCCTTGACACCTGCTGCCCCTTCCCTGGGGGCAGGGGCTGGCAGAGAGCCTCAGCACGGATGTGGTGGGCCACACCAGACCCCTAAGCCCTCAGGTCTGGGGTGGGGGGGCGCAGAGGCAGGAATTACTGTCCAGGGGACAGGGCAAGGGCTTGGGGGCAGGAGTAGATCTTTAGCAGCTGCAAGGGTGTAGGGAAAGCTTCTAGGCAGAGACTGGCAAGGGCAAAGGCAGAGAGAGGTGAGAGGGGACAGCATGGCCGCTGCCTCAGGGGATGCTGCAGAAGGCGGGGGGGGGGGGGGGGGGGGGAGGCAGATGGGCCAGGCCTCAGACCTCAGGCTCCTGGGCAGTGAGGAGCCCCAGGAGGTGCTGGAGTGAAAGGAGCTTCTCTGAACTCCGCTTTAGAAGGGGCCTTCTCTCTGGCTGCTGCAGAGTTGGAGACAGGACACCACGGACCAGGGAGGGGAACCATCTGGAAGCTGTTTAGGAGCTGGGAGTCTGGTTGGCTCAGTCGGTCGAGCATCCAACTCTTGATTTCGGCTCAGGTCATGATCTCACGGGTTCAGGAGATTAAGCCCCACGGAGCCTGTTTGGGATTCTCTCCCTCTCTCTCTGCCCCTCCCCTGTGCTCTCTCTCTTCTCAAAATAAATTAAACTTTAAACAAATTTTAAAAACAGTAAAACTATAGAAGTTGTTTAGGAGCAAAGAGTGCTGCTGTGGAGTGAGGCGAGAAAGGCTGGTCCCCAGGTTTCTGGCTCCGGGGATCCTGAGGACTCACGGACCCCTGAGTCGGCTGACCCCCAGGAGCCCTGGCCCACTGCCTCTCCGTCCCCTGCCCACGGGCCAGCAACTCCATGGCAGGAAGGTGTAGGCGGCAGGGCAGCTGCAAAGGAGAAGTGGGTCTGGGATGGTGGGTGTGGGTGCGAGTGTGGGTGTGCGGTGAGGGGGTGGGGGAGCCGGGGGCCTGGAGGGGAGCGGGGGCAGGGAGGTGGGGGCGGAATCCCCACCCTCATCACAGTGGTGCTGTTACTACCTTTCGCTCTCAGGACCGCAGAGCCCTCACATTGGACCCGGACGCCTCCTTTAAACCTCACGCCTTCGGGCCGAGCGGACGGAGTCTTGTGGGAACCTGGCGTGAGGACCCCGTCCCTAGGAGAGGGTGGGCCAGTGGGGCCGGCCTGGGGCCACTTCCGTGAGCCACTTCTGCACGGGCCACGTGGGCCTCTGTTTGTCTCACTGTGGCTGCACCGGCTCCAGCAGAAAGCACGGGAGGTGGTCTTCAGGGGCCCAAGCCAGAGGACAGCGACTGTTTGCCTGGTGCCTCCTGTGTGCCCGGAGCACGTGCCCAGGACAAAGGGGTGACAGCGAGAAGCGTGTGCGATCCAGGTCAGTGGCATGGGCAGGTGCCTGGCCCTGGACAAACCTCTTCACTCGTGGCTCCTGAAAGGGGAGGGGGCGGGAGGCCTTGAATCTCGACTCCGCAGTTAAGAGAAATTTCCCCAACAGACCAATGTGGTAAATACTAGGTTAAATCCTCAAGGTAGTCCTTATTTTGGTTTACACAGCTCCTCAGTCAAGATGAGGAATTTCTTTCTTCAAGTCTTCTACGTCACTTCTTGACGGAGACGTGTCCGAGAGAGGAGTTAGTTTCACAAATCAATGTGGTTTTTGCAAATTTTTGTTCTTTTGATCATTTTTACTCACTTAAGATTTTTCTTTAAAATCTTTTTCATGTTTATTTATTTTGAGAGAGAAAGAGACAGAGCACAAGCAGGGAGGGGGCAGAGAGAGAGAGAGAGAGAGAGACAGAGACAGAGAGAGAGTCCCAAGCAGACTCCTGTGCTGTCAGTGCAGAGTCCAATGTGGGGCACAATCTCACGAACCATGAGATCATGATCTGAGCCGAAATCAAGAGCCGAGCTGGGCACTTAGCCGACTGAGCCACCCAGGTGCCCCAAGATTTTTATTTATTTTTATGTACTTATTTAATAATCTCTGCACCCAACGTGGGGCTTGAACTCACAACCCCGAGATCAAAAGTCACATGCTCCACTGACTGAGCCAGCCAGGTGCCCTGATAGTTTTTACTTTAAATAATTTGATATCATCACCTCATACGTACTGAATAGAAAATAAGGGACTTTGTGGCTGAAAAAAGCCTACCTAACCGAATGTCTCTTAGTGTTCTCACGTTTTCGTTCACTGATGAATTGCTTAAAAAAATAATTAATTTGGGGTCAGGGAAAAAGGAGTCTCCAACGATCTTTGTTCCTCAAATTCCCCCGAAACACCCTCCCAATGGCTCTGACACAGGCGGTATTATAATGTCGGTTTTCCAGATGGGGAACAGGGACTCTCGAGGGCAAAGGGATGACCCAGTGCGAACGGGGAGTCTGGACAGGGTCTGTGCCCACCCGACTGCGAAGCGTGGCCGGTGCCCTTCATGCCTCGGGGA
Source organism: Prionailurus viverrinus (assembly GCF_022837055.1). Classification (NCBI taxonomy): domain Eukaryota; kingdom Metazoa; phylum Chordata; class Mammalia; order Carnivora; family Felidae; genus Prionailurus; species Prionailurus viverrinus. The sequence goes on from NC_062567.1 coordinate 132,442,075, forward strand.
CAGGGTGGGGGAAATGGGGAAACTGCCAGTGGACCAGCTCAGTGTCAAGCTGGGGCAGTCCCTGGGGGACAGAGACGCCCGGCCCCCTAGATCTAGTTGTGAAAGTACACGGAGACCCAGGATGCATGCACTCCTGACGTAAAAATTGCTTTTATTGTAATTCTGTAATACCTGAACACATTCTCATGAAAAAACCCTCAAACAATACAGAAATCTGTGAGTAAGAAGGGGCCTTTCCCTGCTGTCCCCAGAGGGAGCCTGTGGACTTTTTCCTCCTATTCTGCCTTGCGCCTTTAAATTCTCACGTAAGTTCCTGCAGAAGAGCAGGTATTGTGATTCATACAGGGGTCTGAAGTGTGAGCTGTTCTGTTGGCGTTCCTGCCCCCCGGGGCCCTGTGGGCTCTCCCCTTCGATTTCGTCACAGGAGCAGGAGCGGCCAGGGTCCCCAGGGTAGAGACTCCCTTTGCCTTTCTCGTGTGTTTAGCTCTGACAAATAGGACACTGCCAGAAAGTCCCTCTTGCTGGGGACAGCGGGAAGAATGTGGCTTTGGGCCTCTGGACACTAGGACAGGGGTGGGAGAGGCAGGGGATGGATACAAAGTCCTTGTGGGGCTGGAGAGTCCCCGGCCCTTCTCCCCCTGACTCCAAGCTGTGCAAGGACAGCTACGCCCTTCCATGAAGCAGTTACAAAATCCTTGCCCAGATTTTCACAGGCCCAAGCTGCCTGTCCTCCAGCCCTCATCCCCACCTCCATACATGCACACGTGCACACACACACACACACACACACACGCAGTCTAACGCTCCTCGGGGTTGCTGGCCAGGGCAGCCCGTTCTCAGCATGGCCCGGAGATAGAGGACACGGCCCTCAAAGTGAGGTCAGAATGGAGACCCCAGCTCATTAGCATCACAGCCACAGGGAGTAGAGTCCCCCTCTCTGGGCTCCAGGCCAGCAGGTGGAAGGCGGAAGGCTGCTGTAAGGCAGGGGTGGGGAGGTGAGAGAGCAGGGAGCCTCCCCAGCGGCTGCCTTCCCTCAGGCCTCATTCAAGGCACCAGGCGGGGACAAGGGCCGCTGGCTCTGGACCTCCTTCAGGTTTTTGGTCCCGTATGAATGATGCACAGGCCGACTCCGTGAGCAGACACCTCCATTCGTTCACCAAATATTTACTGAGATTCACTATGTACCAGGCACTGTTCTACATTCTGGGGAGACAACCGGGACAAAACCTAAATGGTGAAACCGTACAGTAGGTAAGGGGCTGGGAAGTGCTGGGGAGACAATTTCAGGAGGGAAGGGTGGCAGGGAGGGCCTGGGGGGGGGGCCCGGGAAGGCTTGCTGAGACCTCGGAACACAGGGATGGAGGGGAGAGTGACTCCCCCAGGATGTCTAGGGAGGAGCAGACGAGGCCCAGGGAACGGCACAGCAACCAGGAAAACGGCAGTGGCCAGTACCGACTAGTCACCTGCCTGGCCCTGTGCCCTGCATGAATCCACAGTGCTTGCCTCAACCCTGCAGGGGAGGTGGCATCGTGAATATCACTTTACAAAGAGGAAAGCAGGGTCGGAAGGGTCAGGGGCGAGCCAGGCAGCCCCCCGGCCCTGAGCTCTCACCACTGCTACCACGGCACACACATCTGTGGGGTCCTCTCCTGGTCAGCAGGTGGGAGGAGGTCAGGTCCAGCCCTTGAGGAGCCTGTGGCTGAACACGGCAGAGGATGACCAGGTTCTGGGAGCCCTCTGGGCCTGACTCTGCAGGGCCATTATATCGCCAGACCGGGCATCTGCCAAATGTTAGCTCCCGGGGATCCCCAAATGCCTTTGGCATTTCTTCTGATATAAGAGTGCGGCCTCCAAGGAAGGCTGCCTTCCGTCCAGGTCAGGGGCACTGGGACAACCCACCCTCTCTCCCTTCCAGAGCTGGTCCTCAGGGTCAGTCCACAGGGTCAAACTCAGGTGGGACTCAGATTTGGGCAGGGCCTGACAACCCATCACATTGTCCCCACCCTCCACGCCTCTGCCCCTGGAGTCTCCAGGTATCTACGAGAAGTCTTTCCACACTGATTCTCTGCCTGCATCCTTATGGCCCCAGGGGAGGCTGAGGGAAGGAGGTTAAGCCAGCAGGTACCTCGGGCAAAGGGTACCTTTCTGCCCGGGGGCCTGTCAGGTAGGCCTGGCCCAGCACCAGGTACGTGGGGGGAGGGGCAGGCTGTGGCAGGCCTTGCCGCCCACACCCCTGGGCACAACCAGCCTGTGGAGGGCACACACGGGGCAGGTGCAGCTGAGACTTACAAGAACCTCAAGAGGCCGTGGGGACGGGAAGACAGGAAGTGAGCTGCCCCAGGTCACACTGCAGGTTGGCCACAGACCCCAAGTCAGTGAGACTCGGAGGCTGGGTCCTTTCCCACTGCATCACTTCCCCTCTGTGACCAGGGTCCCCTGTCTGAGCCCAGCCCCGGGCCGCCCCTGCCTTTGCTCACTGAGGGGTGAAGGAGGCTCAGGTGCCACGTTGCAGAGCCCCCTCCTCGGCAGGGGTGGGAAACACCATCAGATCAGGGCCAGAACACGCAGGCCTGGGCCATCTCCTACGGAGGGTGTGAGCTCCCTGGGGTGGGCCCCAGGAACAAAGAACCTGGGACCCCGAACAGGCCCCGCCCCTCTGAGAGCCTCAGATACCACATCCATACAGCAGGGGCCCGAACCCCCCTCTTCCCTCCGCGTACTCAGACAGCATGGACGCGGCAGCTCGAGGTCCGGCACGAAGGCCTCTCCTCCAGGAGCCTCAGGCCGCCCACCCATTCAGACCGCTAGCCCACCCCCTGTAACTGCCTCCAACATGCCCACCTTGAGACCAAGGCCAGCCTGAGAGTTCTGCGTTTGCTTAAAGTCTTGTGTTTAAAGTAACGGTTTCTCATGCTTAGTCCCGACACCGGCTGGGGAGAAAGGTGTTAATTAGCCTGATCTCATTCTACAGATAAGGAACCTGAGGCTCTCGGAGGGTAAGTGACCTGCCCAAGGTCACGAGATCATAAGAAGCCAAGGGCAGCCTCTCCCGTCTCCCTCCACCGTGGTGATTCCACACGGCACCAAGCACCAATTCCAGGCACCACTGGGGCGTAAAGACTGGTTTTCCATCACTTCCCTTGATAGGACTGCCTCCCAGGCCGTATCCCTGGCCTCCAGACAGGGCCGAGCAGCCACACTCCCTGGCCGGGGGCAGCAGGCCTGGGAGGGCCGCTAACTGCTGGTTGGAAACTGATTGCTCAGCTCTGCTGTGGGGCAGAGGCGGCCTCTGGTTCCTGGGCCCCTGCCAAGCCCGCTGGAGCTGGCAGCAGTTGACAGCATCGTGTTCCCCCGGCACTTGGAAAGCTCTCAAGTCCTTGGCTGGAGTGTGATGCCACTTCTCTTGTTAAATGGCACCAGGTGGCAAAGAAAACACGGCACAGAGACTCGATAGAGAGAGAGAGAGAGAGAGAGAGAGAGGGAATGTGCCCCATGCTGGCTGGGGGGAGGCTAAGGGTTACGGGAGGACTTCCCCTTGTCTCTGATAAGGGACATGCTCAACAGAGGCAGGCAGGCTGTATCCACACTGCCTTTCTCCCCTGCTTGGATACCATGCTCCATTAGCTCCCAAAGACCTGCCCGCCCTCCACCTGCTCCCCATGCTGCCTTGCAAAAGCCCACCCTTTATGGCCCAGGCTACCGAGAAGGCTGGCTCTCCCTGGACCTCTGCCGATCCTGCCCATCTCCTCTGAGATCAACAACCACTTTTACCTCTCACCTTGGCCTCTTCCTTCAACCCTGGATGCGTCCACCTCAGCACAGAAGCTGGCCTGCCTTCCCCGACGCTGAGGAGCCCGTCGAGCGGGCCGCGGGCGTGTTGTGAGCCCTGTGCTTGAAGCCGTGACTGTCCTGGCACGGGCAGCGCTCCGGCCCTGCTCCCCGCCCCCTCCTCCAGCAGGTCTGCCCCTGTGCTAATGGCCACCTTGGCACCTCGCAGTCCTGTCCTGAGGTGCGGACCCCGTCCCGAGCGAGTGGCTCCTTAAGAGCCTGCCTTTCCCGATAGCTGCTTTCTCGGGCATGAGGCCTGTGCGTCCACTTCTGTGTTGCCAGTCCGGGCCTGCCCAGAAGCGCCCAAACCTGGAAGGAAAAAGAAGGTGGGGCCGGAGGTCGGCTGCCCGAATGGCTGTGTGACAAGGACACGCCTCTGGTGACAGAAGTGCTTTGTCAGCTGAAGTAGGGAAACATGGTCCACCTCACAGATCTGCTGGGGGTCACAGGAGCAGCGGCGCGAGGAGACTGGAGCGTGTGGTGCCCTGCTGTGTTGGGGACACTGGGGACCCTGACCCGAATCTGCGGGGCTGACGTTCTCAGGGGGGCCCACAGGGTGGCCTCAAATCAGCCCGGTGTTTGGCCGCCAAAACCTACTGAGCACTAGGGGTGCGGTGCTGGGTCAAGCTCTGGCGGAAGCCCACGGAAAGAAGGGCAGGCCCTGTCCTCACGACGCCCGCCATGAGTTTCAAGTCGGCCCAATCTCGCAAAGAGCACGGGCTGGGGCTGGGGCTGTGGCACTGCCGGCCCTGCCCGGGGTGCCAGGCTGGGGCACGAGGAGGCCCCAGCACAGACAAGCAGGGTAGGGGTGGGGGGAGCCGGCATGGTCCAAGGGAGCCCAGACCTGGCTCTCCTCCTGAGGTCTCGTCCACCAACCCCCGTTTGCCCCCAAACTCCTGTGTGCCCAGCTGGCCACCGAGGAGCGGCAGGGGCCCCGACCTGGCTGACAGCATTTCTGGATTCCGGCCCTGGCACTTTGGCAAATTCTAACTAGACCCAAAGGAGAAGAGGAGCCACGGTCAAGGTACAACCTCTCACTGCCGAGCGGGGAGCCAGCCCATAATTCTCCGCAACTTAGGAGTTCACAAACGGTTTAATTCCTGGCTTTGCACCAGCTTTTGAACCCAGTTCTGTGTGATTTCAAACAATGGTTACTGTTCCCTGAGCACTTGGCTGGCACCTTGATACAACGGATTATGAAATACCTAGAGCACACAACAAGTGGAGGGAGAAATACAACCACAGCCTTGTCCCCTCGGTCACTTCACTCAGCCCTCACAACGCAACAAGGTCAGCAGGACGACCTCCACTCCGCACCCGGGGAAACTGAGGCTCCAAACGGCAACACCAGGTTCCTGAAGAACGGCAAGGCCAGGATGTGGGTCGGATTGGGTCACAGAGTGCAATGCCCCCTCTGCCCGGCCCTCCTCACTGTTCCGAGTCCGTGTCCTCATCTGCAAAATCAAGGTGATGGAGGAGGCCAGCGTTTTTCTGAATCGTTTTGAGCCGTGGACGCTTTGTTCAAATGGAGCCTGAAGTGGCGATGTATCCGGGCAGGTGGGTGAAGACACGGGCTCTGCGGGAGGGAAAGAGCTGCAGGCCCGCCAGCTGGGCTCCCCGCTGGAGCGCGGACGAGTTGGGACGAGTTGGGTCGTGCGGGCATCTGACCGCTGAGCCAGGGCCCGCCAAGCCCCGACCCCGTCTTCAGCGACAGCGGAAGTCTACCAGTCGCCAGGCGGGGGGAGCGGCGGCTCGGGGGCCAGCAGCCCTTACAGGTCCTCTGGGGCCGGGGTCTCAGAGCTCCTCAGCAGGGACAGCAGGTTCAGGGCTGAGACACCGGGCACGTGGCCAGCGCAGATCTGCAGCATGCGTACCAGGCGCTGTGCCATGGTGGCCCGAAAGCCTTCTATCTGCAGGGGAGAAGAGAGGATGGGGGAGGCGGGTCGGGGGCAACCGGTCCTGCCGCACGGCCCGCCAGAAGGGGCTGGAAGCCGAGACATGGGGCTTAGCAGGCAAGGTTGGCCAAGTTGGGTAAACTGTCTAGTGGCCGCAGAACAGGGATCTGGATCCGGGCTAGTTCCAGACAGTGCCCAGGAGGCAGAGGCCCCGAAGGCTCCTTACCTGGGAGCTGAGGGATGGAAAAGGGGGGCCGACAGGCAGTGGCCCTCAGGGGGACAGGGAGGTGCCATCAACAAAGAGTCCCTGCTTTTGAAGGCAGGGGCCCAGAGGCGCTGTGGGGTGGGGTCACGTAGGGCGGGTGACTCTGTTCCAGGGCCTGGCACCAGGGAATCAGTGCCTGGTGAAGGAAGAACGATGCTCAGCCGCCCTCCGCCGCCAAACGGGGCTGGCGCCGCAGGACCAGCTCGTCCTCCCTCTGCTCCTGCTTTGACCGGGGAGGGGGGCACGAGCGTCCAACCAGTTGCCCAAACTAGGGACTGGGCACCCTCGGCCCTCCTGCTCTTGCTTCCGCCTTTGTCACTCGCGACTCCTCTTTCCAAATCCAGAGGCAGCTGTCCTTCCCCCCCTAGTGTCCTCTCAGCAGACCCTGCCGCAGCTGCGCCCCGTCCCTGGGATGCTTTTCTACCTGCCCCCGGGACCCCACGCTCCCCTGGCCTCTCCTCTCCTCTGGCCTCACGGGCTGCCCCCTCCTCTGTGCCACATCTAAGGGATCCATTTAAACCCACATCACGTAAGTGGAAAATAAAAATAAGTAAAACCCATGTCGGGCCACACCCCTCCCTGCCCCCACACCCCTCCCTGTGGCTCCAGTTTTACTCAGAGTGAAAGCCACTGCCTTTACTAAGACCCATGAGGCCCTCCGGCTCTGGCCCCGCTGTCACTCTGACGCATCTCCAGGGAGCCCTCCCTGGGGGACCCTGGACCCACCGGGCCAGTCTCCACACTCCTCTGGCCCCATGTGCTGCTCCACCAGGAGTCTCCATGGCTTGCCTCCCTACCGCCTCCACAGATCTCTTTAACAGTCACCCCCGGCCACTGACACTAAACCTTACCGCTTTACCGCCTCTTGACCGTCACATCCTCATTTTCCAACGCGTTTTACTTTTTTTTTTTTTGTCCTTTTTTTAAAGTTTATTTATTTGAGAGAGACAGAGACAGCATGACTGGGGGAGGAGCAGAGAGAGAGGGAGAGAGAAAATCCCAAACAGTCTCCGTGCTCAGTGCAGAGTCCGACGTGGAGCTCAAACTCATGAACCGTGAGATCGTGACCTGAGCCGAAACCAAGAGTCGGATGCTTAAATGACTGAGCCACCCAGGTGCCCCACGCGTTTTACTTCTTTACATGTTTCCTCTGCTACGACAGAGCTGAGATTTTTCCCCCCCTTTTTTACTGTTTTGCTCTATGCATCCCTCGGGCCCAGAACAGTGCTTGGCATATAAGTACCTAAACATATCTGTTGACTAAATCCTTACTCTGACTTCCGTGGCCTTCGTCTCAGAAAGAGGCCTCCCAGCTGCTGCTGCCGCTCTCACTCAGGCTCCCCGGCTGGCCTCCTGCAGCAGCCTCGACCCCAAGCCTCAGCTCTGGCCAAGCCTCCTCCAATCCACACACGACACTCCAGAGGTGCGGCCCCCAAGCCCAAGCCTGACTACATCAGATGGCTCCTGTCACCTACAGGAAGGAACGGCGTCTTCCCATGCCAGGCCACCAGGTCTCTGCACGTCCTTCACGTCTACACCATGACTGCTGGGTCTAGCCGCCGGGGGTAGAAGTCTCTGCCTCACCGGGTTCTGAGAGGGCAGGCTCCATGCCTGACTCATTCGTGTGCTCAGGGAGCAGCGCGGGGCCCCACTGGCAGAGCGAGGAGAGCAGAGCTAGGAGACAAATTCACTGGGCCAATCCCACAGCTCCGTGAATGTGTTTCTTCACGTGTAAAAGGGGGCTAATTCTTACCGTGCCAAGACCTTAAAACATGGCGAAGCTCAAACTCAGATATGTGGAGGACTGTGCCCTAAAAAGGACAACAGAGGGGGCGCCTGGGTGGCTCAGTCAGTTAAGCATCGGATTTGGGCTCAGGTCATGATCTCACGGTTCATGAGTTCGAACCTCTCCCACTCCCCGCGGGTGAGCTCGAGCCCTACTTCGGGTGAGCCCCGTTTCTCTCTCTCTGCCCCTCTGCCCCTCGTGGGATTCTCTCTCCCTCCCTCTCTCTCTACCCCTCGCTCACGTGTACCCACCCCTTCTCTCTCTCAAAAAAATTAACTAAATACAAATAAATAAATAAAAAGGACAGCACAGGTACGAGGAGTGAGGGCTGTCCAACCACCGGGTGCTTCATGTGAGGGAATGCCAGGTTTGCGTTGCCAGCAGGCCAGCTGCTACGGCTGAAACTAGACCACCGGCGGACGCAGGCCTTTTCCTTGAGACCGGTCAGGCTCCTCATACCTGGTACGGCCTGCCACCTACTGACCACAAGGAGAACTACACCACACCGCGCCAGGCTGGGGGGCATCTCAGCCAGGTTTAAGGTTTAAGGTACCTGAGCTGTGGGGCAAAGATGATGATTCCCCTTTAGAGATAGGAAGATGAAGGCTGCGTGGGGGAAGTGACTGTTCAAAGCCACAGTTAGCAGCCTAAGAAGGAAAAGAGACAGCAGCGTGCAAACCTGCTGGCTCTACCGTTAAACTTACTAGCTGTATGACTGAGCGAGTCGCCTCTCCTCTCGAAGTCTTGGGTTTCTGGGGTATGTTGTGGGGAAAGTCTGGAAGGGCGGGCACTTCGCGTGTGCCCCAGGCCTCAGCGTCCTGTGAGGTCAGAGTGCTGACTAAAACAGTCGTCAAGCATGAAAAACGAATTTGTGACCAAGGGGTATGCGCATCTTTATGGATGCATTGAACAAGGAGATCTGCCCCATCCTCTTATGAGATGGAAATATCTGCCCTTTCTGCTGGTAACAGCCCCAGGCAAATACCGCTAAGACTGACATCTCTTGCCTGTATTCATATCGCCAAATTTCACTTAGAGTTTAATGGGAAAAAAAAGTATTTTTTTTTTTCTCTCATACAGGGTCACCGATCCCCTGAATTCTACCCTCAGGCCAGAGGGGTCCACAGACCCATGAATAAGAATCCCTGGTCTGGGTGGTGGTAAGGGACAGTGTGCTGACTCAGTTCTCTCTGCATTATATCACTCTACCTTTGGGGATAGGTGCAGGACCAAGAACACAGCAGAAATGAACTTCAAAACCGATAAACACACTCTAAAACCAATCAGGCCTGCGACGTGGGTGGGGTGGCCCAGGTCCCGGGAGCCCTCAGCAAGCCTCCCAGAGGGGACAGCTGCTGAGCACTTTTAGCAAAACGTCAGGATTCATGTTCCAGAAAGTGAGGCTGGAGAGTGAAGTATATCAGCAAAATAGAAATCTGCTCTGAGACGCTTATAATTAGACTCACCCTATGAGAAACACCAACAGAAGTGAGTTGGGACAGAACGGACACCCTATGTGTCCCTCCAACCCCCTACTCACCCACCCACCCGTCTTCCCTGCTGCCTGCTGGATGCCCTGCCCCAGGCTGGGACTAGACAAGGTCTGGGGTCCAGGGGAGTAAGGGGAACAGGGGCATTCTGACTGTGGACGGGCATGAGGGGGCACTGGTTAATGAAACAGACAAGACGCCTGGCCTCACAGCCCTTACAGCCCAGCGGGAGAGTGAGATATTAACAAGGACCCACATGACATACATAAAACTTAGTTATGAGAGAAAACGAAGCAAAAGAAGAGAAGGCAACAAGTGATTGCACTTGGCATGAAAGAGGCACTCAGGCTGAATGCATACTGTCACCCTACTTTACATCTGTGCGCCCCAACGCTTAGGGTGACAGACCTACCCAAGGTCCAGCCAGTAAGCAGAGAAGCCAAGATCCAAATTAGGATCTTGTGTCTCCACATCAGGACCTCCTCACTCGGCACTTGACTCTCCAAGAGCACTCTCGACACACCTACTGTGCTGACTGCCCTTTCCCTGCACCCCCTCGATTATTGTCCTTACCTCCAGGTCACAGAAGAACAGAGGACTTCGGTAGGTGTGGGCCAGCTTCACGATCGTGTTTCGGTGGACACTGCAGTGACTCTCTCGCCCAGCTGCAAAGAAGCCGTGAGTGCTACAGGCTGTAATCTCTACCTTCGTGGCAGTCATCCAGGAAGCACTGGGCAAAGTCATTCACTACCTCTATCTGGGCCTCAGCTGCTTACTAGTCAGTGAGGTGACAGTCCTGTTCAACTTTCTTTTCGGGGCAGCCAAGATCATTAAATTAGAAAATAAAGCTGAAAGGGCTTTGAGAGAGTGCTCTATAAAAACCTGAGTTTCCTCATCTAGAAGAGGAGGATGGTAACAGCCCCCACTCCACTGAGTTACTATAGAGATTCGGTGAATTAATATATAGAAATGACCCGGCATTCACTTATTCATCAATGCTCATTGAGCATAATCTGTGCCAGGCCCTCCCCCCAAGGACTTTGCAGTTCAGCTGGGTGGAGGAGGGCAGCTCAGACACGCCATCGGTGTAGGTGGAAGGGTGGGGAGTCTATACGCCAGAAGCATGCGTGGGATGGACACCTCGGGACCCAGACTGCAGGGCTGGTCAGGGAGGTGTCTCCGAGGGAACAGGAAATAGGGGTTAGCTAGACAAAGAAGAAAAAAGCATCCAGGAGAAGCTATATGATAGAATCACGAAGGGCATGGGCTCTGGAATAGGACCATCTAGGTATGAATATGGGCTCTACCACTTTTTAGTTGTGGGCCTTGGACAAGCTGGTTCACCTCAAGGCTCCAGTTTCCTCAGCTCTAAAACCAAGATAACAGTATGTACCTCAGAGGGTTGTTTGTAGCGGAGATTAAGTGATCCAGAAACGAAGCACTTTTAGAACAGTGTCTGGTGTGCAGTGAGCCCTCAATAAAGGTCAGTAGTTGCTATTTCCGCCGTTAGTGTTACAAAGTCTCTCAGGAACGGCAGGCCTTGCTCAGAGAAGGAGAAGCTGAACCAAAGAAGGGGACGGGAACAGGAGACGAGACTAGACAGGAAGGTGGAAGGCCAAAGTTGTGCCTTTATAGGACCGACCGTGGCTTTGACTCTGCAAGCCACAGGGAACCGCCAGGCAACTCTTAGCAATTATCTCAGCAGAACGATCTGCTCAGATTCACTTTCAGAGACACCGCCAACAGGTCAGATTCCAAAGCTCACGTTCTTTGGTCCCTTGGGTGGCCTCAGTAAGAAGTCCCCCACCGCAGTGCCGGCCACACAGCGCCCGCGGTGGGGGCTGGGGGAGGATGCACTTACCGCCGGTGGCAAGGAAGGCCGCTTTCCCCAGGAAGAAGGTGGCGTCCACGTGGTGCAGGGATTCCTCCACGTTCCGGAGGCTGGCGCGAGAAAACGAACCACAGGACAAACCTTACCACAGAGAAGGTGGAGGGCTGCGTTCCTCAACCCAGAGAGGCCAAAGAAGGAGAGGAGGGTAAGAGGAAACACCCCTAGAGGAATACTTCCATCTTTCATTTTGTTGGAGTATTTTTAATTACAAAATGACTCAAGCCTGTACAACAATCCGATAGTGAATATGGAGGTATTCTGTAAAAAGGAAGTCTCCTCTCCGGCACCTTCTGTCTCAACATCCCCGAGGTAACTGCTGCTGACAGTTTGGGGTGTAATTCCTCTCGCATATGAATTTTTCCTTTATATATATTCTCACACATGCAGACAAATGTTTCCGTGGGACCGATGCTAGATGTAGAATGGCTGCGTCACAGCTATGTGTCTTTTTAAAATGTACCTAGGTGGGCGCCAGGTGCCTCAGTCAGTCGAGTGTCCGACTCTTGGTTTCAGCTCAGGTCATGATCTCGCGGTTTATGGGTTCGAGCTTCACATCGGACTCTGTGCTGACAGTGTGGAGCCTGCTTGGGATTCTGTCTCTCTGCCTCTCTCTCTGCCCCTCCTCTGCTCGTGCTCTCTCTCAAAATAAATAAACTTAATAAATAGGTAGGCAAATAAATATATAAATAAATGTACCTAGGTATTGCCATATTGCTTTCCAATAAGGTTAGAGTATTTACAGTTACATCAAGTATGTGAAAACACTCTTTTCCTCCAGGAAAAGGGCCCTTTAACCTTCCGGGCCAAGGGTTTCATTCACTGGTGTCCAAGGAATGATAAAGAAATCTGTCATCTCCTGGTCAAAAAGCCATCTCAGTCAGGTGACCCAGGCCAAGGTTTCAGCCTGAACAAGCAAGGCCTAAGGCAAACAGTAAGGATGGCTCTCGGCCCCTAAGTGTGACTACAGAGCAGGATCTCCCCAAAGACCCAGTCAGTTTTGGTGAACAGATGGGTCTCACCCAAAGAACAGATCTGCTGAGTCAGGACCTCTGGCAATCATGGCAGATCTCAGCCCTTTCTCTGCCCCACTGTGGGCCCAAGTCACTGCTCGTCTGTTCCAGCTGGCCAGGCAGCGGGTCTGGACTTGATCCTGCCGCTGGCTGTAGCTGGTATCGATCTGTCCCTGGTTCCAGGTGTTTCCACTACAGCCTTCACTTAACACACACCACATGACTAGGCATGTGCCTTGGTTTCTGTGCTGGATGCTGCGTCCTGCCTCCCCTCAGTCAGCCATCGCCCCCAGAGGGAGAGAGCGAACCTTCTTCTGTACTCCCCAGGTTGGCTGCAGTCTTGTCCCCAGGTTGCCAGCACCACAGGGAGGCCAGGCTGGGCCCCAAGCATCACCACCCGCTCATGCTTCCCTGGCTACTACATTGGGCTCCTGACCCTGGACCAGCCTTAACAGTCCTGTGCACACATTATGCTCCTCTTACCTTCTACATTAACCCTTCACCTGGAACCTTCTGCTCACTCCCAGTTTTACCTCGGTACCTCAACCTGGTCATCTCCAGCAGAAAGTCTACCCTGCCCTATGTCCTGAGAGTCACAGGTCTTGTTGGGGCTCTCATAGCCCAATGCATCCTTTTTTTTATAGTACCTATGCTAGCTACTACAGCTCTGTGTTCAAGAGTCTAGCTTCCTCCCCCAGGGGGCTGGGAACACCTTGGGGACAGGGGTCTATTTCATTCATGTCTGTGCCTGCCATCAGGGATACAGAGAAGGCTACAGAAAACATTAGCTCAATGACTGATGGCACTGTTGGGGTTTACCAGTCTTTTTTTTTTTTTTAATGTTTATTTTTTAAATTTATTTTTGAGAGAGACAGAGAGGGAGGGAGAGAGAATCTCAAGCAGGCTCCATGACGTCAGCACAGAGGCCGATGCAGGGCTTGAACTCACGAACCATGAGATCATGACCTGAGCTGAAATCAAGAGTCGGACGCTTAACCGACTGAGCCACCCAGGTGCCCCTATCAGTGTCTTTAAAATATCATACACTTGCTACTGGCTCCCCATCCTCATCCTCTGGGCTAACCCCAGGCAGCCTCTCCCTGTGTCTTCTCCTTCCCGGCATAGGTGAGGTCACCATCCCAGGTCTACCTGAGCCCTGAAGGTACCCATTCTCTGGTTCTCACCTGTATTTGCTATGAAGGTTGACCACAAACACGATCAAGTCAATTCGGGGCCGATCCACACTGGAGGGCAGAGGGAGGGACCTTGCCAGGTGGCTGAAAAACAAGAAATTGCAAGACTAGGGGCACCTGGGTGGCTCAGTCAGTTAGGCGTCCGACTTGGGCTCAGGTCATGATCTCACGGTCCGTGAGTTTGAGCCCCGCGTTGGGCTCTGTGCTGACAGCTCAGAGCCTGGAGCCTGCCTCAGATTCTTTCTCCCTCTCTCTCTGATCCTCCCCCACTCGTGCTTTCTGTCTGTCTCTCAAAAATAAACAAACGTTTAAAAAGAATTGCAAGACTAAAGATATATGTACCCACATCACAGTGACCATTCACATACTGACCTTCCTAGGGTAAGACGGTGTCAAGGGCTCCTCCCCTATGCCCCTGATGCTTTTGTGGGCAAGACTCCTCAGGCAAGCATAGGGGCAGAGCAGAGCCGGTCCTTTCTAGATGACTTCTGTCTGACTCCTTCTGCCTCAAAGTTGGGAACTGCCTTGGCAAGAGGGATTTGGGGCTATAAGATGGCATGGGGTGAGCCAGCTACACTGTGTGCTGGGAGGGAGATGAGACCCAGAAGAGGGCTGTTAGATTGTGAAGACCTGGGGTTAAGACTGACCCCCCTTGGAGGGCAATGGAAGTCGGCTCAAATCTCAGGTCTGCCAATTACCAGCTATGTGACCTTGGGTAAGTCACCTTCATCACTCTCGCCTGAACTTGTTCCCTCACTGGAGATTCTTTAAAGTGCTGTAACGGGGTTTATTCTCCTAGTAAGGGGTGTTTCAAGTTCCCACGGAGGAGCACCCTTTAGAGTGGGGTCATGCTCCTTCCATACGGACCCTTGCAGCTTATCTATGAAGGTCAATGACACCCACATATATTCAGTCCCTTGCTTCCCACCAGCAGCTATTTCTACTCTCCACCAGTTAGAAAAAGAAAACAAAACCTAATTGCTTAGTCATCTTTTCTCCAAATTAGGGGGGTAACTGAACACTACTCTGTGCCAAGTACTGCTCAAAGCACTGGGAATTCACTAGTGAACAAAAATCAAAGCCCCTGACCTCAAGGAGCTGACCTTGGGGTCCAGGGGGGTGGCAGGCTGGAAACAAATAAACAGGCGAACAAGGAAATTTTTTATGATGACAAGTGCTAGAGGAACACAGAACACATGTGTGAGAGAGTGATGGAGGGTATCTTAGCTGGAGGCAGATCACGCCTTGAGGGGCTGGCCCCACCTGCGCCCGCCTCTCTGGCAGCTCCTCTGCCCGCTTACAAGAGCAGGCTGCAGTTCAGCCACGGCAGAGCGATGGGACCCCCCCCCCCCGCCCCCCGCCGCCCCAGCTACTTACACCCTCAGCTCCGAGGCGCAGTCCTCCTTGAGCATCGAATCGGCCAGCTGCTGCAAAAGAGCATCTTCCGTGCCCACCAGCTGTCAGGGAGAGAAGGCGGCCTACTGATGCCTGGGCACAGCAGTCCCGCTGGAGGGCCTGGGGATCAGGCCACAGACCCAAGACCGCTCGACTCCCAGGATTCCCGCTCCCACGCGCACGACGCCGTTTACCGAGAGAGGGCTCCGCCAGGCCCCAGTTGAGGGCTCAGAATGCACCCGCTCCAGTACTGTCTGCACAGCACTTCTTAACTGCCCCAGACTCTGCTTCGGAAGGCCGGACCCAAGAGACGCTGGGAAAACCATTACCTGTCCGGCACTGAACACAGCTTCCCGGGTCCCAGCCCGCCCAGCCGCCCCACCAATCAGAAACCGGAAAAGAGCCCTCCGCGCACCTATTGGTGGGGGCGTCCTTCGGACTCAGAGGGCGGCTACTCCGATTGGTTCAGAATGCGGCCCTCCCGCCCACCACACCCCAGCCCGAAAAGCGCGCAACAGAACCTCAGAGAGCCCGGAGGACCAGACAGACGGTGGAGGCCCCGCCAAAGAGGAAAGGCGGTCAGGGGAAGCGGAGCAGCTGACGCCTACCAAGATGGTGGCCGTGTTCAGGCCAGGCTGCTTGTCCAGCGGCCGCAACACCGACATCCCAGTCGGCGGGTGAACCGCAGCTCTGGAAGTGCGCGCGGATCTTTCAAAATGCGGGAGGCCCGCCCTTAAGTGCAAGACCGAGGGTCGCGTGACCATAGTTGGGCGGGGCTTCGCCTGGTAGAGCAACTCTCTTAAAGGAATCCACATCCGCTTTTTTGATGGGGGCGTTCCAGCTCCGGCCCCCAGGCTGTTAAAGTGCTGTCAATGGGGCAGGCCTTGCCTCAGAGAAAGAAGGTGTTCAGTGATTCATTTGTTCATTTTTGTTCACTAAGGCTCATTCATCATGCTCTTTTTTTTTTTTCTTCATGGTTCTTTATTTTGAGAGAGGGGCGCAGACGGGGGAGGGCCAGAGAGAGAGAGAGAGAGAGAGAGAGAGAGAGAGAGAAATCCAAGCAGGCTCTGACTCGGGGCTCAATCTCATGTCCCATGAGATCATGACCCGAGCTGAAATCAAGAGTCCGAGGCTTAATGGACTGAGCCACCCAGGCACCCCATTTCATCATACTCTTGATTCCTTCCCAACCTGCCCCTCTCATTTCTTCTTCCCCATCTCATTTGACTCCATCCATGCAGCTGCTCAGAACAAAACCTTGAGGTCATTCTTGGCTCCTCTTCTTCATCCCCCACATCCAACCCATAAGCCAGCCTGCGAGTTCTAGTCTTAAAATGCATCCAGAAGCTGACCACTTCTCACCGCCTCCACTACCACCGCTAGGACAAGCCACTGTCATCTCTCACCTGGACTATTGTAACAACCTTCTCACCGGCTCCCTGCTTCCACTCTGGTCCCCAGGGCTACCGGTTCTTCTCCACACAGCAATCTGAGTCATCCCTATAAGACAGAACCTGATCAAAACCCACCAATAGTTCCCATCTCATTCAGCGTACATTGCGAACGGCTTACATGGACTGTGAGGCTCTATGTGTTCTGGTCCCTGACAATCTCCCTGACCCATCTTCTGCTCTTCTCCCTCTTACACTCCTCTAGCCACATGGGCCACTAGGCCGTTCTTCAAATTATTCCAAGTATCCTCCCGCCTCCTGCCTTGTCCCTGCGGCTCCCTGTGGCTGAAAAGTTCTTCTCCCCCATAGTCACTTGGCTCGTGTCCTCACTTCCTCCATGTTTCTGCTCCAAGGCTACTTTAGCAGAGAGGCCATTCTTAACAACTCTATGTAAAATAGCAAGTCTCAGTGGGGTGCCTGGGTGGTCGGTTAAGCATCCGACTTTGGCTCAGGTCATAGTCTCATGGTTTGTGAGTTCGAGCCCCACGTCAGGCTCTTTGCTGACAGCTCGGAGCCTGGAGCCTGCTTTGGATTCTGTGTCTCCCTCTCTCTCTGCCCCTCCCCTGCTCATGCTCACTCGCTCTCTCTCTCTCAAAAATAAATAAATGTTTATTTAAAAAAAATTTTTTTTAACATTTATTTATTTTTGAGACAGAGAGAGACAGAGCATGAGCAGGGGAGGGGCAGAGAGAGAGGGAGACACAGAATCCGAAACAGGCTCCAGGCTCTGAGCTGTCAGCCCAGAGCCCGATGCGGGGCTCGAACTCACGGACCACGAGATCATGACCTGAGCCGGAGTCGGACGCCCGACCGACTGAGCCACCCAGGTGCCCCCAAAATAAATAAATATTTAAAAAAAAATAGCAAGTCTCGGGGAGCCTGGTTGGCTCAGTTGGTAGAGCATGCCCCTCTTGATCTAGGGGTTGTGAGTTCAGGGGTGTACATAAAAAAATAATAATTACCAAAAAAACCCCATTATCTTTATTTCATTTTTATTTGAGAGAGAGGGAGAGAGAGAGAGAGAGAGAGAGAGAGAGAGAGAGAGAGAAAGTGTGTTCGAGCAGGGGAGAGGGACAGAGAAAAAGAGAGAGAATCCTAAGCAGGCTCCATGCACAGCACAGAGCCCAACATGGGGCTCGATCCCACAACCCTGGGATCATGACCTGAGCTGAAATCAACAGTCAGACACAACCGACTGAGCCACCCAGGCGCCCTGAAAAAAAAAAACCCATTATCTTTAAAAAAATAGCAAGTCTCCCCCATATTCCCTCTCTTCCTTTTTTCTGCTCTATTTTCTCAATCGCACTAATCTCCACTTCACATACAGTTAAGAACTGTACAGCCTGTGTGATTTTACAGTATTTACAAACTAATAAACTGTCACTGTTTACTATTATTTAGTAATAGCCCATTACTGTTTCATGGATGCTGGCAGAAGACATGAAACTCCTGGGTAAGATTTGTCTCTTATGTTTCCCATTACTCATGGTAAAACCAGTAGCTAGGGCTTTATGTTTGTGTGCGCCAGTGCCCCATGTCCCCCGAGCCCTGCAAAGGACCCATCATGGAGGCCCATACACCTGGTGGATGGCAGCCCAGAGGAGGAACACGGGGATTAGAGATTCACTGCTTTTATAGTGAGTGGTAGGCAGGCCTGTTCTTTGTCGGGGATTGGGGGAGATGTCACCTCATTCTCCAAGGTTGCTGCAAACACAACCCTGAGACAACCCCGGGCAAAGAGCTTTCAGGGCCTTGCCATACCCAGCAAGAACCCGCAGGGATGCTCCAGGGCCCATGGCAGATTGCTTCTCCCAACAGCTATATAATTACTTGCTCACTGTCTGTCTCTCCAGCTAGAGCATAAGACACATGAGAGCAGAGACTTTGTCATTTTGCATGTCCAGCCCTTTAAAAAGTGCCTGGTACATGGTAGTCGCTCAGTAATTACTTGTTGAATGAATGGATTGATTTACATCCATTGATCCTTTCATCATTTCCTAGGGCAGACCCAATGCGCCACCCTGAGAATACAGATGAATCAGACATTATCAACTCTGGGGTGGGGGAGTCAGACCCTGATCACACAGTGTGCTCACTGCTGTGATATCTAGAACGGCAGAGGCATATTCCCATCTAACCTAAACCCTCACTGCGGACTAAACTATATTTTGCTTAGAAAGAGCTGGAAATAAATGACTTCATGGAGTCCCTGCCCCAGCACAGATGGGCTTTGATTCCTCCGGCAGAGGGTGTGGAAAAGACTCGCCAAAAGTCTGAGAGTAATGAGTGGTCTGAACATAAAGTAAGGTGGGCTGGAGGACAGGGCAGACAAGAAGAAGCTATGTTAGGTCAGGGGAGGCCTCTGGAAAAAGGTGATGTGTTTTCTTTGTCGTCTTATTAAATTTGTTTTAAAATTTATTTATTTATGTTGAGAGAGAGAGAGGACAGGCAGAGGAGGGACGGAGAAAGAGGGAGAGAGAGGATCCTAAGCAGGCTCCGTGCCACCAGCGCAGCGCCCACTGTGGGGCTTTAAGGCACGAACCGTGAGATCATGACCTGAACCGAAACCAAGAGTTGAATGCTTAACCGACTGAGCCACTCGGGGGGCCCCAAGAAGGTGGTGTTTGAGGGACACCTGGGTGGCTCAGTCGGTTAAGCGTCCAACTCTTGATTTCGGCTCAGGTCATGATCTCACAGTTCGTGAGTTCGAACCTCACATCATCATTGGGCTCTGCACCGACAGTGCGGAGCCTGCTTGGGATTCTCTCTCCTTCTCTCTCTGCCCCTCCCCTGCTCTCTCTCTCTCTCTGAAAAAATAAATTAATTAAAAAAAAGAGAGAAGGTGATATTTGAGCAGATGCCTGAATTTAGTGAGAGAGGAGCCAGTTCAGTACGTTGAAGAAGAGGCTTTGGGCAGAAAGCAGGTGCTGAGAGCCTGGGGGGTGGGAGGGTGGGGAGCACCCCTGTCACTTCTGAGGAGCAGCAACGAGGCCAGTGGCTGAAGTGGATGGAATGAGGAGAAACCGGGGAGAATGAGGTCTCAGAGGTGACTGAGGTCCTTAGAGTATCACAAAGAGATTCTGGCTCCGGTCAGCCCTTTCTAGGACGGGCTGAGCTGAGACCCATTCAATCAACACGTGCTGTGTCCCTGCCTCAGGCCAATGCTGGTGCTGGGCACTAGTGACCCAGGCACCAGAGGTGTCACCCCTGCTTCCGTGGTAGAAGGACAGATGGCAACAACCAAAGCAGCACGGTTGGTGAGGGCCGCCCCAGGGAGCGGAGGAGCCCAGATGCATGAAGGGTCCCCGGGGAGCCACGGCTACACTTCGCTGGGGGACGCGATTATTGGCTGTGGCGCTAAGATGAGTTGGTGCTTGTCACACGGGCGGTGCAATACACAATAGTGGTGAGTAGAATCGCACCGTGATGAAGGGTGGGGATTGGCAGGAGGGGCAGACCCAGGCCTGGATGGAAACTCTTGTATCAAGAACACCCAGGGGTGCCTGGGTGGCTCAGTCAGTTGAGCATCTGAATCTTGATTTTGGCTCAGGTCACGATCCCAGGGCTCAGTGTGGAGCCTGCTTGGGATTCCCGCCCCCTCCCTCCAACCCCCAGAACACCCAGAGCTGGCAGGGCCGTCAGACGCTCTCTGGGATACTGTCTCTGAAATCAGCTTCTGTGGAACTCTGTGGAGATACCTCAGGGATGCTGGAGGGGACAAGGAGAAGCTGAGTGGGTAGAATCCAGAAAGCCCACCTGTTATTTCACAGAAGCAGCTCAGGCTTTGTCTCTATTACATATTGAGCTTCCCCTAGTTCTGAAAAAATATCTTTAATGCTCGTTCATTTTTGAGAGAGAGAGAGAGCGCATGCACTCTCAAGTGGGGCAGAGGGACAGAGAGAGGGGGACAGGGGATCCAAAGCAGCCTGATGCCGGGCTTGAACCCACGAACCATGAGATCATGACCTGAGCCAAAGTGGGACGCTTAGCCAGCTGAGCCACCCAGGCACCCCAAGCTTCCCATAGATTTTTGTGGAAATAAAGAACCCTGTGGCTGGTTTCTCTGTGCCCCTTTGTCTTCCCTCCCCCAACTCCGATCTGTTCTCCTACTCCAAACTGTTGAAAAGCGCTTTGGAGGCTTTGCTCACAATTGTCCAATACTGGAAACAACCCAAATGTCCTTCAGTGGTCAACAGATCAACAAGTTGTGGTATACTGATAAATGGAACAGCATCGGTGAGCAACAAAAGCGCTGTGCTGAGGGAGAGGCCCAGACACAAACGAGTGCGTGTTGTATTTGAGTCCATTTACATGGACCCACCATGGTGGGTAGTCAGATTTAGTGCCTGGCACATAACACGTGCTACCTCGTTGTTTGTTCTTACTCTCTGAGCCTCAGTTTCCCTAACTGTAAAATGGGGATAAGAAACAGGATCCATTTCCTTTTTTTTTTTTTTAATTTTTTTTTTTCAACTTTATTTAGTTTTGGGACAGAGAGAGACAGAGCATGAACGGGGGAGGGGCAGAGAGAGAGGGAGACACAGAATCGGAAGCAGGCTCCAGGCTCCGAGCCATCAGCCCAGAGCCCGATGCGGGGCTCGAACTCACGGACCGCGAGATCGTGACCTGGCTGAAGTCGGACGCTTAACCGACTGCGCCACCCAGGCGCCCCTAGGATCCATTTCTTAAGGTCGCTGCGAATGTTTAACAAGATAATGCCTAAAGAGCTTTTAGCACCAGGCTGCATCAGAACGAGCACTCATGTAACATTACATATTGAGGAGCCCTGAATTGGGCTCCGGGGTGAGCGAGGAGCCTGCTTGGGATTCTCCCTCTCTCTCTGCCCCTTCCCTGCTCACATTGTGCACGTATGCACGCATGCACTCTCTCGAAATTCATAAATAAACTTAAGAAATTAAAAAAAAAGAGTTGTATTTTACTCCATGTGATTTGTCTTAATACAAATCCCTCTGTGAACTCAAACTCATTTGCCCTCTTTGCCCTATATATGCCGGAGAGGACCTACGACCCTTGCAGGGGTCCAGATGGGCCCAGAGCTGGCAGGGTGTCTGTGGGGTGGGGGACCCAGGGTCCCGAAGGCATCTCCCCCACAGCCTTCCCCACCTGCCTGTCCTCAGATTTCTGGGAACGGACTCTCTGGGGAGGGGGTTCCTTGAAGCCTCTGGCCTCTGGGGCCATTCTGTCCTCTGCTGCTGTTTATGGGATGCACACTGGGCGCCTGACACTTTGCCGACACTCTGTCCATAGCACAGGAGGGAGGGCCCAGGCTTGGGGGATGGACCCCTTACCCCACCCCCACTCCCCAGCTTTGTCACTGAGAAGCCGAATGACCTAGATGAAGGAGACGGTAAGCAGCATCACGTCTCTGAGCTGAGGCTGCCTCGTCCCCACATGGGCTGTCAGCACCGCTGAGACCAGAATGAAGTGATGTGTGGGGGTCCTCAGTGCCTGGGAGTCACAGCCATCTGAGGCTCTATCCCAGCCCAGGGGGTCTGGGGGGCTGGGTGAGGCAGAGCCTGTGTGGGGGCCTGAAGGCCAGGCTAGGCTCTGACTGTGGCATTGTGACTTTCTTGCTGTGTGACCGTGGAAGATGGATAAATGAATTACTATAAATAAAGCACTGAAGCAGTGTCCACATTGGACCAAAGTGTCCGGAGTCCCTGTCTCAGAATTGATTCTCTCTCTCCTCTATGACATATGGCCCTTGTTGGCTCTACTCGTCATTACTTCTGTGTCCCCACCCGCTTGCCAGGGACCCTCATCTCTCCCTACCCACAAACGGCAAGCCTCCAAACCCTTCCATTTATCTCAGCTGGGGTTCCCTCCTCTCCAGACTCAGCAACCACGGGACTCAGCAGCCTTCCGGGTGGTTCCCATTCCTCCCCGAATTCTCCCAACCCTGCCCTGTCATTTCTGTACCACGTGCACAGGGCGAGGGATCCAGAAGAGAAGGCTGGTTGCCAGGGCAACGGAGGATAAAGCCCTGGCTCTGCCACGCTGCTGATTGGCTGAGACACGTCCCGCCTCCTGCCATCCTGAGGGTCGGGGGCAGAGGGAAGTGTCTCCTGGTGGGCAGGGAGACCTACCAGTGTGCCTTGCCAGCCCAGGACTGCCCCCTCCCAGCCCCGTCAGAGTCCTGGGCCTGAGAAGCTCTGTCTCCCACGGGAGGCAGTGGCCTCGCCCTTTCTCTGCCTCCAGCACCCAGGGCCGCTGCAGATGGCAGTGTCTCTGGGGACAGCAGCTACGACTGAGTCCACAGGCCGACATTGAGCTGCTCAGGCCGAGGCGGTGCGCTCAGCACAGAGCCCCTGGAACAGGCATCTGCAGGTCGTGAGGTGGGTCTGCGGACAAGCAGGGGGTGGGGGGAAAGGGGCACCGAGTAGTGCCAATGCCTTGGGGGGGCAGAAAGAGGGGCTCTACGACCCTCACACTGTTCTGGATGGGACTCTGGCTAGAGTGGGGGCTGGAAAATTCCTTATAGATCATCTGGAAACCCCCCCTCCCACCTTGTCACTGTGCATGGGGAACCCTGAAGCCCAGAGAGGGTGAGGAGTAGCCCAAGGTCACACAGAGAGCCAGAGTGATTTGTCTCAACTAGGAGAAGGTCTAGGGGTCCTCAGTCTGCCCCAGAATGGTTTTTATCGCAGGGCTAGAGAGGTTGGGGGGCCCTAAGCTGGGCTCCACAGATTCACACCATTGCAGCCAAAATTGCTACAACTCTGCCCAAGTTCCTCATTCTCATGTTTAAGCTGCAAGGGGACTGGGGTCCTGCCTGCAGCCAAGGGTGGGACACGAATCTTTTGGCCTCAGTCAGGTTAGTTTGGAGCAGCCTTCCTGCTTGGGAGCCCCCTTTCCCAACTTCCCCTCAACAGGCAACGCCAAGCGATTCTGAACTCTTTGGCTTTCCAGAAAGGCAGATGGTTAGGAGGACATGACTAGGGTGCCTTGAGACATTGTGCTTCGGAATAGCCAACGGGGACCTGGGGGGCCAGGGGCGGGCCCCAGGATGGCTACCCCTGGGAAGCAGCATCTCTCCCCTCCGCCCCCACCCCGGGGTCACAGCCCGCCTTGAAGACCCACCTGGAAGTAATGGGACAAGAAGAGCTGGAGTTTGGAGACAGAGGTCTGAGGAGCTAGGGCTTGTCTTTAGCCTGTCCTGGAGGTCGCTCCATCTGTCCCCTCTCTTCCCTCCCTCAGAAGCCACGGGGGAACCTCTGCTCATTTCATTCTGCTCAGGGGTCTTTACCCACCCCACAGGACTCAAACCTCAGGCCATCTCAGGGGGTTTAGGGTCCAGCTCTTAGCTCCCTTCCAATTGGGCAACCTAGGGCAAGTTAGTGAACCCGTGTGGGCCTCAGTTTCTTCATCTGTAAAATGTAGCCATTAACACCTACCCCACAGGCCCCGTATAAAGTTTGTGAACACATTCTAAAAATGTTCTCCCTGCCTGGGCAGGCAGAGGTGGGGCTTCTCACCCTACTCCTTTTATATACCTTAGGAAGGGTTTGAGGGTAAGTTAATGGGTCCTGCTTTATCCCATTTCTGGAAGAGATGGTCTGTGATCTGGCTTTTGAAGTACGAATAGAAGTTTGTCACCTGAACACAGTACAAAGAAATTCCGGGGAAAATGAAAGCATATGAAAGATAGAGACTGTATGATACGCAGGTGCACATAGGTGACTGGCAAGCAGTTCGAGATGATGCCAGGTAGGCCAGGAGATGAGGTTGGGGAGGTTGGCAGAGCACAGATGTGGGTATCTCTGGGTCATTCTAAGGGGTCTGTGTGTATGTAACATTTAGGAGGCACCTTGCACCTGCTGCCCTTCATGTTCCTGCTTTCCTGCCACTGGTTCACTGGAAATAATAGGTAATGTTACATGAGTGCTGGTTCTGATGCGGCCTGGTGCTAAAAGCTCTTTAGGCATTATCTTGTTAAACATTCGCAGCGACCTTAAGAAATGGATCCTATTTCTTATCCCCATTTTACAGTTAGGGAAACTGAGGCTCAGAGAGTAAGAACAAACAACGAGGCAGCACGTATTATGTGCCAGGCACTAAATCTGAGTATTTTACATAAATTAACCCACTGAACTGTCACAACAGCCATACGGTCTAGGTGGGTGCTATTTTCATTCCCACTTTCCAGATGTGGAAATCCAAGGCCCAAGGATTTGGGGCTGGTGCTTGTGTCCGCAGTCTTATAATTATGATTTGGGGCATGGGCCTGAATTCGAGAGCCTGTGCAGACCCTGTTGATATCAACGAGATCCCCTGGGGATTGGGTGTTTGTTCACCAAACCACACCCTGCCAGGATGTGCGGGTGGCTGGGGACCCACTCATCTGTGAGGGCTTGGCAAGCAGCAGCCTCTGAGACCGCACAGTCAGGGCCGGGAGGGGTGGCAAGGAGGAGGCATAGCCCATGTCGTCCTTTACTGAGTGCTCTGTTAGTGTCCCCTTCCACAGGGGACAATGATGCTGAGGCCCAGAGAGGTTAGGCAACTTGCCTGAGGGCACATAATGCCTGAGAGGGGATTGAACCAGGCCTGGCCTTCAGTTATATATAAGCTTCTGAAAGGGTGGGTAGGAGCCAGCTGGTCCCCCCACCCCACCCTGTGATGGGGGCAGCTCTGTTCTTGGCAGGGGCAGGGGGCAGGCTGCTGAGCCACTGCCCTCCACTCTCCTGGGCCTCAGCCGTCCCATCTGTAAGGTGATGCTCACATCTCCTGGCTGTGCGAAGCCTGCGCGCCTCCCTCCGGGCTGGCAGGTGGGCCAAGGGGCGCCTCCGCCACCACTCACCGCCCGTGTCTCGGCAGCTGAGGCCGCCGCGATGCCGCACTTCCTGGACTGGTTCGTGCCCGTGTACCTGGTCATCTCCGTGCTCATCCTGGTGGGCTTCGGCGCCTGCATCTACTACTTCGAGCCTGGCCTGCAGGAGGCGCACAAGTGGCGCATGCAGCGCCCCCTGGTGGACCGTGACCTCCGCAAGACCCTGATGGTTCGCGACAACTTGGCCTTCGGAGGCCCAGAGGTCTGAGCCGACCGGCGCCGGGCACCGGGCGCCCTCCCCCGCCTCGCCCAGCCTGGAGACCCTGAGGCAGAGAGAGGACAACGTCTGCTCCTCCGGGCCACCCCTCTGGAGCTGGGCCCTCCCGGCAGAAGCTTCTGGGTGCCCCGGGTGGACACTGGCTGCACCTGGTGAGATAGGGGCACCTGGGTATCTTGAGGTGTCACTGCTGCTGGCCCGGGGCTTGCTTTCCACCTCAAGCCAGTTCTCTCCACACCTGCCCTCCCCAGCTCTGGGTTTATCCCCCGCTGGCCTCCAGTGCCTTTGTGCTGCCCAGCACTCTCGCCCCTCGCCTGGAGTCAGGCACCGCTGCCCCTGCCTGTCCTAAGTGTCTAGATTCCCACTTCCCCACTGAATCCCCGGTGACACTCAACGGCCCGCTCCACCCGAGGAGGCAACCTCCCTGCAGCCTCACATGGCAGGCTTCAAAGCTGACCCAAGGGAAAGGCCCTATTTGGAGGGGTGTCTGGTCTTTCCAGTTCAGCCCCACCCCTCTGGACTCAGACTTGGCAATGGTGAGCGTGTGTGACGGGGTGTGCAGAGGGGTGAGACCACAGAGGACGGAGGGGTGTGTGTGTGTGAAAGAGAGAGAAACAGAGAGATGAGAGAGAGAGAGTCTGGGAGGGGGGAGTGGGGAGGGGGACAGGCAGGTGTGTATGTGTAAGAGGGAGAGCGGGGGCCCCAAGCAGGGCGGGAGGTGGCGGGGACAGGGCGAGCCTGTGATAGGCTTCCCACAGCGGTTCTCACCTCCCTCCCTGTGCCAGGCTTCCCTACTCTCTCCTTCCCCAAGGCCCCTGCCCTGTACTGCAGCCCCCAGCACCATCCCCCTGCCCACCCAACCCCACCAGGGAGCCCTCCTCCTTTGTGGAACACTGTTGCCTCATTTGGGATGTCGAGTAGCAGCCTGTCTCACTCTCCTCCTCTGGGGCTTCCCTCTTAGTTTCTTGCAATAATAAAGACTTCATGATTATTTCTGCAGGGCTGTCTCCTTTCCTGAAGGTAGGGTCATGCCTGTCATCTCACTGGATCTTCATAAAAAAAAAAAAACAAAAACACATAATAGTGCCATAAAAAACCCTTTGTAGGGATGGGGACACTTATTTCAGAGAGGGTAGGTAAAGTAATTTCTCAGCAGCAGCACTATTGACATTTTAGCCCAGATCATTCTTTTTTTTTTCCATTAAAATTTTATTTTTATTTTTATTTATTTTCAGTGAGAGAGAGACAGAGTGTGAGTGGGGGAGGGGCAGAGAGAGAGGGAGACACAGAATCCGAAGCAGGCTCCAGGCTCTGAGCTGTCAGAGCAGAGCCCAACTCGAGGCTCTAACCCAAGAACCCTGAGATCATGACCTGAGCCGAAGTCAGATGCTTAACTGACTGAGGCACCCAAGTGCCCCTAGCCCAGATCATTCTTTGTTGTGGGAGACTGCTCTGTGTGTTGTGGGATAATGAGCATCTCTGGTTTCCATCCACTAGAAACCAGTAGCCTTCACCCCCTCCCCCTGCTTGGGACAACCAAACCAGTAGCTGGAGTACATGAAGCAGAGTACCAGTTAAGATATGGATTCAGGCACAGAGACGCGAAAACAACAGGGCCTTAAACCAAATAGAATGTTCTTTCTCACAGCACCTTTCATGGGAAGTTTTCTGGAGCTGGTCTGATGGCTGGTTCCACACATGTCCAGGGATCTGTGCTTCTCTGTGGCTATTCCCCGTGCCTGGCGTGATGCCTTGGTTGGCAAAATCCAGAGGGCTCGCTTGCACCCCCAGCAGCAAGGTGGAGGGAAGTGTGACCCCTTCCTTCCTTGGAGGACACTCCATGATGGCCGTCCCCCTCCCATCCCCTTACATCCTACTGCTCAATACTTAGTCATATGGCTACTTCTAGCTGGAAGGGAGGCTGGGAAGTATATTCTTTAGCCGGGGGGCTGTAGGTTCATTTAAAAGGTCCACCTTCTGTGCTTGCTTTGGCAGTGCATATACTAAAATTAGAACGATACAGAGAGTATTAGCATGGCCCCTGTGCAAGGATGACACACAAATTCATAAAGTGTTCTTTATTTTTGGCACATGCACCTCAATGTTTATAGCAGCATGATCAACAATGGCCAAAGTATGGAAAGAGCCCAAATGTCCATCGATGGATGATTGGATGAAGAGGATGTGGTACATAGATACAATGGAGTATTACTGGGCAATCAAAAAGAATGAAATCTTTCCATTTGCAGCTATGTGGATGGAACTGGAGGGTGTTAATGCTAAGTGAAATTAGTCAGTCAGAGAAAGACAAAAATCATGACTTCACTCCTATGAGGACTTTAAGAGACAGAACAGATGAACATAAGGGAAGGGAAGCAAAAATAATATAAAAAGTGGAGGGGGACAAAACATCATAGACTCTTAAATATGGAGAACAAACAGAGGGTTACTGGAGGAGGTGTGGGAGAGGGGATGGGCTAAATGGGTAAGGGGCATTAAGGAATCTACTGAAATCATTGTTGCACTATATGCTAACTAACTTGGATGTAAATTAAAAAAAAAGTCCACCTCCTTGGGGTGCCTGGGTGGCTCAGTCGGTTAAGCGCCCCACAACTTTTGATTTCAGCTTACGTCATGATCTCCAAGTCTTGAGATCAAGCCCTTCATCGGGCTCTGCACTGGGCGTGGAGCCTGCTGGAGATCTTCTCTTTCCCTCCCCCTCTGCCTGTACCCTGCTCCTGTGTGTGTGTGTGTGTGTGTATGTGTGTGTGTGCACATGCGCGCGCTCTCTCTCTCTCTCTCTCTCTCAAAACAAAACAAAACAAACAAACAAACAAAAACCCAAACGTCTGCCTCCTTGAAAGGGGGAGAACACACGGTCACAACTACCATTCTATTGTCATAGGGATTTGCTGAGGCCACAGGGCAGTGGGCTGAGATTTGGACCAGAAATCCTGACCCCAGACCAGGGCTCACTCTTGCACAGGCCCCATCTAAGGAACGAAGGAAGGCAAAAGTTGCCTCGAGGGCTGGAGCTGCTCTTCCTTCAGGGGGCAAACTGGGTCTTGTATACACCATCTTGCAGAGCCAGGCTGGGGTGAGGCCAGAGAGGCGCCTCGGGCTCACACCCAGGTGCCCCCTTCAATCCTGTGCCCTCGGTGCGTCTCTGGCTTCACCCGAGCCTGGCCCTGCTGTGCCTGCCCCTCCGGCAGGGCATTCTGCAGCTTGGAGAGATTTTCCCACCCCCTCCCCGACCACGCGGCTGCCCCTCACTGCCACCCAGCCCTTGTGCAGGCACAAGACACCAAAGTGAAAACAGCTGAAATAAAAGGGTTCGGTTCCAGACTCACACTTGGCTGGAACCCTAGGGCTCAAGGATGTCGCCAGGACATGCCATCTCCCCGTCTGTCTCTTTGTCTCCCTCAGTCCTGGTTTCCTTTGTGCGGGCATTCTCCACCGGGTGGTAAGGTTCCCCTGGGAGTCCCAGGCTCCCACAGCCCTTGGCGCCCTCATTTCAGGGGAGGGCATGCATCTTGTTGCGGTGAAATCTCAGGGGATGAACTCGCATTGGCCCCCAGGGCACATGAGTTGAGGGCGTGGGATGCCCCGATTGCCAGGCAGCTCTGGTGCCCACCACGGCAGCCAGGGGCAGTCAGCCTACTGATCACATGGTCCGAGGAGGGGGGCAGGGGTAGGCAGTGGCAGTTGGGAAGGGAACGGGTGCCAGGTGAAAAATAGTGGGACTGAGAATGTTTTACAGAGGAGGAAATAAGTACAGAGAGAAAGAACCCACCCAGGCCATCCAGAGGGTTCCACCACCTGGGTTTGCAGCATGAGGGAGGGGAAGGGTGGACAGGAAAGCCCAGAGTCTGGTGAGCATATGAGTAGGGGCTCTGAGTCTGGCTGTCAGGGCGGGCAGGGTGCGGCAGAAGCAGGTGGGCGGGTGAGTGGGCTCTCCGGGGACCCACTGGAGGGTGGAGCCCTTCCAGGGCCTTAAAGATCACCCCACACAAGAATGGAGGGGGGACCAGCCCCACCCACCGGGTAGCCGGTCCCGATCTGCCTCAGTTTCTCTGGCTGGGCCAGCCCCAATGTATCTGGGCTCCCTTCCCTGAGGGGGTAAACTTCTTATCTTCTGAGGCTCTGGATTTCACGAGCTAAGTGAGCAGAGGTGTGAGGCCTGGGGCTGAGAGCCGGGGCACCAGGGCTAGAAGCTCAGTGCTATTTATTTATCAGAAGACTGTCTCCCAGCCCTGGTCAGAGGCAGGACCAGAAAGGGCCCAAGCACATGCCCTGTGCATGAGTGCAAGAAACATCATAGATCCCAACTCCACTGGCTTGGGTAAGAAGGGGAAGTTTCCATGAGGACACCGGGGTGTTCAGACCCTGCAGGACAGGAAAGGAGCAGACGTCAGGACAACGAGAACCAGGCACTCAGACTCACATCATTAAGAAAAAATTTTTTTTTTAATTTTATTTATTTATTTTGAGAGAAAGAGAGAGAGCATGAGCAGGGGAGGGGCAGAGAGAGGGAGAGAGAGAGAATCCCAAGCAGGCTCTGCACTGTCCACACAGAGCCCAATGCCGGCTCGAACTTATGAACCATGAGATCATGACCTGAGGTGAAATCAAGAGTCGGACGCTTAACCAACTGAGCCACCCAGGCGCCCCATTTCTCACACCATTTTTTATTCTTGCTTCTGCACACTTATTTCATGAGTCACCACCTGACCCCCCCCGATCATGGCCCCCTGCTGTCCAAGTTTGATATCCTACCTGCTCCAGCCATCGGTGTCAGTTATCTGTCCCTCTCTCTGGCCTCAAGCCCAAGTATCTCACGGGAGGGATTCACTGGCTCATTCTAGGTCAGACGCCTATTTTAAACCAGTCATCCAAGGCTGGGGCAGTGTCCCGTGTATGGCCCAGCTTGGGTCAGGGCCCACCTGGACCAACATGGCCCCAGGCTGGGGTCATCTCAGAACAAGACAGTTCTCTTGGGTGTTGGCAGAGGGGAAAGTTCAGCAGAAATCATGTAAGTTGTCCCCTGACCCCCAGTCCAAACACACCAAAAAGGCTCTGTTGGACGTGGATTGGGCTGGACTGGCTGGGCCTGGGAGGACCTCAGGCTAGACCCGGCCTACAGCCAGATTGTTGTGTTACCCACCACAGTGTTTTGGAGAAAAAAAAAAAAGAAAGAAAATTAATTGGCAACATTTATGTCAGGAGATTTCACGTGAAAAATCTTTTTCCAACTCCTCTTCAAAAATAAAACTTCGGGGGCACCTGCGTGGCTCAGTCAGTTAAGCATCTGATTCTTGGTTTCGGCTCAGGACATGATCTCGTGTTTTCGTGGGTTTGAGCCCTGCGTTGGGCTCTGCGCTGGCAGCACGGAGCCTGCTTGGGATTCTCTGTCTCCCTCTCTCTCGGCCCGCCCAGCCCACTTGCACTGTCTCTGTCTCTCTCAAAATAAAGAAATGAACTTGAAAAAAAAAAAAAAGACTTAAAAAAATAAATAAAAAGACTTCTGGCCACACTGGGTCAGAAGAGTGAATGTGTTCAAGGTTATAAACTCATAACCTCGGCAGGGAGGACGTTGACTGTGACCCCACGTGAGGCTTGGGCAGTGGCCAATCCTTCTCAGAGGACGTCTGCCTCTGTACAAGGGCTGCCGAGGAGAAGGCTGAGGCTCAGAGAGGGTCTCCTGCTCTTAAACCTGGGCCCTTTCCCAGTTCCCAGGGCTTCTTACATAAATGTTTATTTACACCTGCTCTTCTCATAAAGAACACAAGAAGATTTCTGTTAAAGAAGCCACACATACATGGGGTTGAGAAGGAAGCGTTCCAACTCTCACCCATGCTGTCATACTATTACTTATCTCTGAGCTTCCTGGCAGCCAGAGGGAAAGAAGAAACACAAAGAGGTCATTTTATTCTTTTTATGTGACAGAAGGGAGAGACTGAATCTTCACGAAAGACAAATTTCTGGTTCTAGATACTAAAAAGAAATGTCTCATATGGGATGTTGACACAACAAACTGCATTCTCAGCATTTTTTCCAAGGGGGAGGGTTGACCCAGATAGCAGAGCCTACAGAAAGAGGCCAGTGCACGAAGACAGATTTTTTCATCTGCCAGGGCATGCTAGAGGACTGCACTGGGAGCACCTTGAGGTCAGGACCTGACAATAGTAAATCCTATAAAGCCGTCCATTTACATTGCACGTCTTTGGGCAAGCTTCCTTGGCTCTCGGACACACACGTGAATTCACCGAGCATTTCTGTGTGCCAGGCACTGAGAACCACAGGTGATTAAAGCCCAGATAAATGTCCGCTGCCAGTGCCTGGCATTGTGCTCAGCTCATGGCAGGTTCTCTATGGAAAAACAACCTGCCAGTTATTTCCTTATCCCTGCTTCGCCTGCCCCACTGGTTGTGGCAAATGTTAAGGCCCTACGGAGGCATGTCACATACCTGCTCTACCCCAGCACTAGGCCTGGCACCAAGAATACAATGACAAAGAAGAAGTCTCTGTATCAAAGGAGCTCACAAACCGGAGGGGAGGACAGATGTGTAAACGAATTACAAAAGTGTGATTGCAACAAGAGAAGTATGTATGAGAAACTGAAGACAACCGAAGACATGCCTACTCTCGCGGATGGGGTTTGTCAAGAAAAGCTTCCTGGAGGATATAACCACTCAGCTGGGTTTTGAAGGCTGAATAAGAGTTTTCCCTAAGGGGAAAAGGAGTCAGCAAGTGCAGACCCATAGAGGCTTGAAAGAACCCCGTCCTCGCTGGAAACTGTGAGTGGTGGGGCACCTAGGTGGCTCAGTTGGTTAAGCGTCCAACTCTTTATTTCAGCTTAGGTTCATGGGATCGAACCCCGCATCAGGCTCTACACTGACATCGCGGGGCCTGCTTGGAATTCTCTCTCTCTCCCTCTCTCTGCCCCTCCCCCTGCTCGTGCGTGTTCTGTCTCTCAAAAATGAATAAACATGAAAAACAAAACAAAACAAAAAACACCTGTGAGTGGTATCTTGTGTTTGAAGCACAGAATGTCAGTGAGTAAGTCAGTGAGTAAGTGGTGGGAGGGGAGACTGAATGATCAGAAGGTGGTTTTTCAAGCAAGGTTTAGATCCAAGGAGAGAACCTGATGACTTTCCAATGGCTTGCCTCCTCTAGGAAGACTTCCCTGACCCCACGAGTAGCTTTCCCCATTACAGCCCTAATCTCGTAGTGTGATTTTGTTCGTATGTCTGTAGAGAGCAGCAATGGTGCCTCTTCATCTCAGACCACACCCTGCCTGGCACTGGGCAGGGCCTCCATGAAAGCATGCTTTTTGAATGAATGGGCTGGTCTCTGGAAGTCCTGCCAGGGGCTACCCATCTGCTTAGATGCTAAGATTTTAGAATGGCTCAGAGCCTTCCTGGGGGCCAGGGGGAAAAACAAACAAACAACTGTTGTGTAGGTTTTTAAATGTTTGGGGGGATTTTGCAGAGTCCTGAGAGCTTTCCTTTCCCACCATCTGGGAGCTGTCAGGATACGGTGGGTGTGTCTGGGCCAGGCCCAGAACAGGAGGACAAGAGGCGGGAATGTGCAGGGTCCCTGCGTAGGAATGGTTGCAATGTTCGGACTCCGGTCCTGGAGGGTGGTACAGGCTTCTCATTGTTCCACGCCCTCGGCTCTCCACTCTGGCGGGGCGGGAAGGGCTTGGAAAGGCCAGAGACCAGCTTTGGGAGGAGGGCAGAGGCTTCAGGCTTCCTCAAAAGACCATCACACTGTCAGTCAACACACTCACAGAGAACGTTAGGTGGGCAAAGCCCCATTTCTTCCTCCCCATATAGTAGGAGGGGCTCTTCCTCCCTTCCTTCCAGCCACTGGTTCATTGTGTGAATCTCCGCAAGTCCATTTCCCTGCAGCTGTAAGCAGGTGGAATTGATGTGGACGTCACAGGAAATCATAAGGGTAAATACAAAAGGAAAACAGAATTACAAGGTAACAGTTTTAATGGCTAACGTGGATGGACTTCATTGCACTTCTCACTGTATTCCCACAACCATGCAAGTGGGTCATCAGTCCCGTTCATCAAATATTTCTGGCTCTTCAACTCTCATGTATAGTAGGGTTAACCTCTCTACCTCCTTGTGGTGGGTGGGGCCATGCGACTAATTCTCGCCAGTGAGTTGTGATCAGATGTGAGTCCAGGCCAAAGCATTTCTCTTCCTCCCTTCCTTCCTTTTTCTTTCTTTCTTCCTTTTTCTATATTTCCTTTTCTTTCTTTCTCTCTCTCTCTTTCTTTCTTTTTAAATTTATTTAAGTTCTCTCTACAACCAACGTGGATTTTGAACTCACAGCCCCGAGATCAAGAGCGGCACACTCTCCAGACTGAGCCAGCCAGGCGCCCTCAGGCCAAAGCATTTCATAGCAAGTGCACAGCTCTCCACTCCCTTCTCCCCTCTCCCACAATGAGGAGAAAGGCTCCAGCACAGGGCTGCTCCATCAGCCTGGGTCCCAAAGTCAAGATGAATCAGAGCAGAGCCTCCATGGATCCAAACCAGTGTGGATGTGAGAAATGAACGAGAAGTAAATCTTTGTTTTTATAAGCCATTGGGATTTTGGAATTGCTTGTTATTGCAGTATAATTTAACCCATGCTGACTGATAATAATCCCCATTTCTACAGATGAAGAGCTCAGAGAGCTTGTGACCTGTTCAAAATCAAACCCAAGTTGGATACTCTAAAGCCTGTGCCGCTTGTCTGGGAAGCCACCACAATGGGTTGGGTTTTTTTGCTTGGGTGAAAGTCTGTCCTTTGAGGTTACTGCCAGGTTTGTGGACCTTTGGTGGGAAAGAACAGCAGTACAGATGTGAGGTCATTGCCTCATTGGGCCACTAGAGGGCAGCTTGTCATTACTGGGCAGGCCGTGTCCTCCTGGCCCCCTCAACCCTGGAGGACAGAACAGGGCCGATGGGCAGGGGGGAATACAGACATGAACCAGATTCGCTTCTGGCTCTCAAGGCCCTAACAGCCTGGCAGGTAGCCGGAGGGAGGAATTCTAGATATTTGAGCTAGAGGAGATCACATGCAAGCACCTGGGACCTATTTACAAAGGCAACTGAGGCCCAGAAAGGCAAGTGACCTGATGGCAGCTGTATAATGACTCATTTGCCAAAGTGGGGAGAGAATCCAGGACTCCTGACTTCTTCTCAGGGTTTCTTCATCTCAGAGATAATGCAATCCACTGGGGGTGACCAGTAAAGTCTCCCCCTGCCCAATCTGTCCATGCAGAACTGTGCTGTCCCCTCCCCAAACACCTCCGTTCTTCCTCAAGTTCGGCTGGTCCCCAGGCCTCAAAGCAAGAAGGGACAGGGCAGGAACTCCAGACAGCTTCCCTCCCCCATCCACTGGACTCCAGCAGGTGTTGCCCTGGTAACCAGAGAACAACCAAGTTTGAAAAGAAAGGCCGAAAGCGAGAGAACGGATGAACAGGGGAAGATCGCAGGTCCACATATTCACCATTCACTCATTCATTCATTCACTCATTCTACAGACACTTATGAGGTTGACTCTTGCCAGGCCCTAGGACCCAGAGAAAAGAAAATTCAGGCTCCTCAGAACTGTCCAATATGACAGCACAAATTAAAATGAAATAAAATAAACAATTCAGTTCCTCGGTCACTGTGGCCACATTTTAAGTGCTCAATAGCCACCAGTGGCTAGTGGCTGTCACATTGGATAGCGCAGATACAGAACATTTCCATTATCACAGAATGTTCTATTGGCCAGCACGGCTCCAGAAGCTCACTCACTACGGAGAGCAATACACAGGAAAATCGACCTGACCTCACAGCATTGTGTGGGCTGTGGTGCGCTCATCAGCAAAAAGCAGGTGACGAGGCGGAGATTACAGGAGATGCCAGGAGAATGCTTAGCCTACTTCCTGGCTCAGGGTGAGTGCTGGAAGGATGTCATCCACCATCTCTGCGGTGTTACCGTAAGGACCTGTCTATGTCCCCATCTTCCTGAGCGGACTGTGAGCTCCTGCCCAGCCCTGGCACAGTGTTTGGAGGATAGTAAGGGTTCAGTAAATGGCAGCATTATTAGCACCATCATCATCATTACTATTGGTATGATGGAGGCAGATGAGAGCACCGCCCAGCCCACAGGGTGGGTCTCCTCAGGCCCAGGGCTGGGTCATCTTCACCTCTTCGGGGCCTTAGTACAGGGTCCAGTGGGAGCCAGGAGGGGCTCAGGAGACTGGTGTTAAAGCAGACAGCCCCTGCTTTAGCTTGCCCCAGAAAAGAACTCAGGTGGGTGGACAAGATGGCTCAAAGGTCACAGAACTAAACGGGGGGTGGGGGCAATGCGGAAGGAAATCAGGAGTGAGGATGGTGCTGGGACCACTAGAGTGTGGCTGTATTTGGAGTAGCCTTGTTCTTACTGGAGACATCTCTCAGGAGCCAGGGTCTGTGGGAGACCGAGTAGATTTGGGGAGGCCAGGCAGCAGGGCACCATCCCACCACCCCACCCCTCACCCCACCTCCCCCACCCCACCCGCAGGTGGCCTTGAGTCCAGGGCAGCCCAGCCTGGCCATTAGGAGCCTCCCATGGCCCTTCAGGATTCCAGAGGCTCAGAGCAGCCATTCACTGACGCCCACTGCTGAGAAACCAGCCCCTCCCTGCCCCAGAGCCAGCTCCGCTGGGGATGTAGCTGGTGGGACAGGTCAGGAGAGAGCTGGGCCCTAGGCCTGGGGACTATGGCCTGGGCGCTGAGTGGAGGCCCATGAGGGGGCCAGAGGGAAGAGGCCTCTGAGCTGGTCACAGTGGCCAGAGTCCGGGCACAGGGGAGGTGAGAGGCTTGTATCAGCTTCAGCTTCCCAGACTGAGGAGCACTGGACTTCTCTTGTCCTCTGATCAAGGTAGGTGGGTATTTATGTGTGCGTGTTTGGGGGAGTGGGTGGCATAGGACCAAGGGATAGATGACGGAGTGTAGACTCAGCGAGGGGTGGGGATCTGGTGACACTGGACTAAATGGACCTCAGAAATCCGATCCCCAGGCCTGCTGTCTCTGTGTGGGCGTGCACACACTGAGGGTAGACATTTGGGGTTAAGTGCGGGGTATACGTGCATGTGTCCAGGTATGTGTGGTTGTGAACAAGGGCAGGAGAGCAGGCCTGAGGGACGTGCTCAGTGGGGAGTGACGGAGGCTGGCACAGTCTTGGGTACAAATATGTGGCTGGGGAGGGGATGGAGCCCGGGGTGTGTACAGGCTGGCCATCTGGGGGCCTTGGAGCCCACCTTGGGGAATGGCTCATCCACACAGACTACCTGCCAGGGTCCTTGACCTCCACCTCTCCCCACCTCCAGGTGGTTTGTCACTTCCATCCCTGGGCTGGGCAGCCTTCTCCAGCCCCACCCCCAGACGCAGAGTTGCAACAGTGTCCCTGCCATTCTCCTGGCCTCCACTTCCGTTCCCCTCTGATCCCTCTGTCATACTGCATGGGAGTGACTCTTCCCACCAGCAGATCTGACGAGGTCATCTTCCAGGGCTGAGCGTCCTTGTGGCCTGGGTTGGTCTTCACTGCACCCGTGGTTTCTATTCCCCGCACCACCGTCCCACCCCCTACAGCCTAGGACTCCCACAGTGGATTTTCAGGAAGATGCCACACCCTCACCTTTGGGTCTTTGGTGTGAACAACCCCTTGGTCCAACCTTCCTCCTCTGAGGCCCAACACTGAGCTAATGCTTGGTCCAAAGCTCACCTCCAGCTTAGTCCTGCCTGCTTCACTGCCTGGCACCGCTGGGGATGTTGGGTTCCCCCCGGGGCAGGGACTGTGGCCTGGTCACTGGACAAGCCTCCTCCTGCGAGCACTTGCCTCTTCACCTCCCCAGCCTCACCTTCACCAGGCTCCTCTGCAGCTCCAGCAAATTCTGGCTCCAGCAGCCAGGGGCTTTTTCCTGGTTCTGGGAGGAAGCCCCAGAGGCAGACTCTGTTTCCAAGCCAAATGGGTCATCCCTCGGCCTCCTACCTGGATGCCTGGACTCCTGTTTTGGCTACCATGGGTGGGAACCCAGAGCACTCTGGCCCCTCCTGAAAAAGACAGGTAGACAGGCTCCCAATAACCACTCCCCTCCTGCAGGGTCCCTGAACAAGGCCCCGTCAGACCAAGGCCCCAAGACTGGTAGTGCTTTTTTTTTTTTTTTAACCTTTAGATATCTGTGTTTTTAATAATTAGTATAAAACCCAAGCCACTGAGGAGCCCATAATTTTATAGCTTGATATATTACAAGTTTTCTTTCTTTTTTTTAATGTTTACTTTTGAGAGAGAGACAAGAGTGTGAGCAGGGGAGGGGCAGAGAGAGAGGGAGACATAGAATCTGAAACAGGCTCCAGACTCTGAGCTGTGAGCACAGAGCCTGACGCGGCGCTCGAACTCACGAACTGTGAGGTCATGCCCTGAGACGAAGTCGGACACTTAACCGACTGAGCCACCCAGGCACCCCACAAGTTTTCTTGTAAATGTATTTCTTGTAATATATTTCTGTTTTCTCATTGTTTAAAAATTATATTTAGAGTTAAGCTTTATATATATGCATATATATTTGCCCATTTTTTTCAATTACAAACCGAACAATTTTTGAAACTATTTCATACCTTAGTGGCTAGATAATATTAAAATGGTAATCGCGTTTTAACGAACAATTACTCTGTAACATTTCACCTAACTTAAATATTTTACATTTTAAAATAGTGTCTTGTTTCCTAAGACCCTGGCAAACGCCGGCAACTAAAACTTCGTCTGCTACTTAGCAAAGAAGTTTTCATGCTCTTTATTAACTAGGAATCCAAGAAATGCAAGCTGAGCACCTCACCCCTGCTTGGCCTCTTCTCTCTGTTGATTGCCTCAGGGGAAGACCTGCATGGATCACAGCTTTGAGATGCAGCAGCATGGAGCCCCCAGCCCTGGAAACTCCCTCTCCCGCAGCCACCTGCTGGGACGCCCTGCCCGCTCCTCAAAGCTCCCTGGAGGGGTGTCACCCCTCATCCCTGTCCTCAGGAAAACCATCCATCTGGATGCCTTCCCTCAAAGCCACATCGCACAGGCTTCCGGCCGACCGGGCCCGGGAGCCGGAGCCTGGAGTGTGTCCTCACCGGAGACCAAGCCCCGGAAACTCAGCTCCACCTCCTTAACACTCCGTCAGAACAGCCAGGCATGGCCCTTGGGCCCCCTGCCTTCTCACTGGGAAGAGCTGCCCGCCCCGGGCAGGGAGGCTGCCACCCATGGAGGAGGGAGGCTGCCCACCCCAGCCTCACGATCTGTCTCCCTAGTGCCAGGGGGCAGAGTCCACTCTGAGGGCCCAGGGAACCCAGGATTGGCCAAACCCAGCAGGATGCCCATAGTGGAGAAGCCCCTGGTGAGTTCCTACCTGGCCCTGCCATTTCAATCCCGGTTAGCCCAGAAATCACCAGGCCCTGCAGGGCCAGGCTCAGTGGGTCAGAAACACCCTCTCCCAGTGGCTGCCCACGTGACTACCAGAACTTCTCCAGGAAGAGGCAAGCCCCGGTCCAGGGGTATCCCGAGACCCCAGCTGCATCTCCAAAGGGCCACCTCCACCATGGGTCCTGCGACAGCCATGGATTTGGCTCCTCTGGACACAACCAGGCCACGCATAGTCAGACATGTCACTACAATGGTCACCAACAAGCCTAGTTTGACTATCAATCTGGCCGCACCAAGCACATCCACAGTGGATACAGGCACAGAGTTCCCTGCTCTGGATACCAAGCTGGGCACAGCCACGGACTTTGCTACAGAAGGCACAACCAAGTTGGACACGGTCATGGATTTGGTAACCCCAGACCCAGAGAAGCTGGGCACAGCCATAGCTACAGCAGGCACAGCCAAGTCAGATACAACCACAGGGGGTACAGCCACGGATTTGGTGGTACCAGGTGCAGTCAAGCTGGGCACCACCAGGACAGACACAGCCATGGCTTTGGCTAGAGCGAATACAGCCAAGCTAGACATAACTACAGATTCTTTTGCTTTGGACACAAGCAAGCTGGGCACAGCCACGGGGGAGACCACCCTGGACAGAGTCATTAGCCTGACCACATCAGCCACCTACCCACTGATGCCAAGCAGAAGCACAGACCCAGCCCCGGACCGTGCTACTGCGGATGCTGTGACAGATGGGACCACAGAGCCCATCATGCTGGACCTGGCCAGAGAAACCAAAGGTAATGCAAAGAGCTTGGCTGGGGATGCGGTGGGCTGCCGTAGGGGGTCAGGATCTATTGGCCAAGAGATGGACACGTCAGGAAAGGGAGGTGGAACTAAGGTCAGAGATGAATGTGCTGGGGGCAAGGGGAATGAGATTGACGGGCAGAACACAGGGGATTCACTCTGAGCTGGGTCCCAACCTGCCAATCAGAGGTGAGGTAGAGCGAAGCCACCAGAAGGAAAGTGTACAGGGGTAACTTGTGGAAGAGAAATTACGCGGGGTCCTTCCTTTGGTATCTTCCATGGTTGTTTCTTTGTTCCCTGAAGAGCTGGAGGAGTCAGGTGATCTGTAGGTGGGTCCAGCTTTAAAAGCAAACCACCTGCAGGAAAATACAGACCAGCACGTCGGGAAGTGGTGATTTGTCCGACAGCCATCACTACAGTGCTCCTCTCGATGTGAGCAGTGACCTCACCTGAGACCTTCTAACTCATGCACATTCAGCCTTCCAAGAAGCTATCTGTTGCTCGAAAGGTGCCTCACCCGGCATACTCTTCCTTGATCCCTTACCCCTAGCCCTTTAGTCCAAAAGGTAAGCTGGAGACTTGTACGTATGCAAGTCCTGCACAGAGCTTTAAGTAGGCCAACACAAGGGCTAGACGATCATTTGGTCTCAGAGAGGATGTGACATGCCCAAAGTCATGCAGCTGGTTGGTGGCAATAAGCTAGTGGGAACCCAGATCTTGGAATTCTTCTTTGGGCCATCCCAACATTCCCAACATTGCACAGGCTCAGATTCTGGAGCTTGGAAAGCATCCCATCTGTCAGTGCCTTAACTGGGTCTCTGGGAAGCCAGACCCTCCTCATCTTGCCCCATACATTCAGTCTGGGGCAGCTCTCCCAGGCCCCGGTCTTCCAGTGGGGCCCCTCAACCCTGACAGCCCATTTCTTCCTGAACGGACTCTGCTCCGATTTCACTCTCTCAGCTACAAGCACCGGCACCCTAGAAGCCTGGGTTTCTTCCTCTTCATTATCTTTTGCTCTCCTTCACCCAACCAGTCTATTTCCAAGTTTGTTGATCTACCTCCTCAGTACTTGGCTGTCTACCCCCTCCGCTCCAACCCTCTGCCCCTGTGATGCCACAGCTCCCTCCTGCTCCCCCACCTCCCCCAGGGCTCTCAGTCCTCCATGCAACTGCCATAGGGACTCACATATTCAATGGCAGCACTTTCATTGGCTTCCCTCAAAAGTCCAGCTCCTTAGCCTGGCTTCCAAGACTTCGGACTTCTCCAGTCTCTAGCTCTATATTTTCACCTGGAATTTTCTCTCCTTTGGCTGCATCAGGAGCGGCGTCGTCCACGGCACCATGCTGCTTACCCCTCTGGGTCTGCTCACGTCTGCTGCCCCTATCCACAGAGTGCCCTTCCCTTCCCTCCCACCAGCATGTATTTGCCTTTCTGTCTTGGCCCCCAGCTTCCCCATGAGCTCTTCCAAAATCCCTCTCTCCCCGGGATGCCCACCGGAGTACCCTGTGCGTACCCCCTGCCCTCTCCATTAGGACAGTCCAGCTTTCCTGTCTCCCCCGCTGGAACTAGAATGGTCATCTTCGTCCCCGTGGCCCCCAGGGCCTGGCACTGCACTGTCCATTAATGGTGACCGAATGCATGACCTTTTTTTTCCTGATGGATAAATGGAGGCTCAGGAAAGTTCCTGACCAGTTCAAGGTCACAGGGCTCACCATCCCCAAGCCGGGCCTGGAACCCGGGCCCCTGACTCAGGGCTCCGCAGGCGCCCGCGCCTGGGCAGAAGCGCGCCGAGCCCGCGCAGCATCCCCACTGACCGCGTGACTCGCGCGCGCATCGCCCGCACGCTGCAGCCACCGGTCCCCGGCGCCCCCCGCCCCGCCCCGCCCCAGCCTGGAGGGTAAGAGGCCGGGAGCGGGATGGGGCGGGGCGGGCGGGGCTCGGGACTGGGATGCGGGCACCTCCCCCCGGCCAGGCGTCCCGAGTTGCAGGCATAGCGACCCGCGCGCCACCCTCTCCCCCTCCCGTCGCCCGCAGCCGGAACCCGGTACCCGCTCCCGCGTGCGGGCTGGGGGAGCGCGGGTGCGGGCGCGGGCGCAGTGGGAGGGGGAGGGGCCCTCGGCGGGGCCGACAGGCGCGCGGGTCACGTGGTGCGGGTGGCAGCGGCGGCGGCGGCGGCGGCGGCGGCGGCGGCGGCATCCGTGTGCGCGGGCAGGGGCAGCGCGGCGCCGAGCGAGCCGAAGCGAGGTCCGGGGCGGGCGCGGCGGCGCGGGGCGCAGGGACGGCGCGGCCGGGCCGCGGGCCGGGCGGGTGGGCGGAGAGCGCGGAGGGGCGAGGCCCGGCTGCGGGGGCCGCTCTGCCCAGGAGGAGCCCGCGCCCCGCTCAGCCTTGCAGCCCCGCGCCCTGAGCATCTCCCGGGAGGAACAGAGACAAAGGAGGATTCATGTCCAAAGGTAGGGCGGCCGGCCGGGCCACCGGCGCCCGCTGGGAGGAGGCTGCGGCCCCGGAAAGCCCGGCTGGAGGTGCTGCCAGAGGGAGGGTTGATGCGCCGAGGAGCCCACGCACGGTGACATATGCACGGACACACGCACACACGGTGGCACACGCCCCGAGATATACGTGCCCGAGGAAATGCACACACGGGATCGCGGGGAGATGCAGAGATCCACGGACACACAAGCGGGGACCCAGATGCACACAGAAAGCCCCACGCTAGAGCACACCAAGACACGCACACCACGCACAGGTTATCAGGGCCACCTACAGCCAGATGGGAGACCTGTACTCTGACACAGAGACCCTTCCCCCACACACAGGCGCACACGGAGACAGGCAGAGGCACCGAGACAGCTGGTGGTCTCCAAGGGAACTCATTGGCCTCCAGAGGCCTGGGAATGGGGGAAGGGGGTGTCCCAGGGCCCTTTGCAACTGTGAATGGGAAAGGACTAAGATATCTTCTGTGATCGTTTTCTGGGAGCGGGGCTGGAGCTGGGGCGGTCTGGAATTGCCTCTGCCAGTGCGGGTGGGGTCTTGAAGGCTGCTAGGGCTGGGAACAGGGGAAGATTCCAGTTCAGGAAGGGAGGGAGAGACCCTTCAACCCCCTCGCCCCCCAGGCAGGTGCTGTTCTGGAAAGATCCCCTCCCCCTGCTGCCACCTTCCCAACAGAGGGGTGGGGTCCGGGGGCCAGACAAAGACAAAGCCATTTGTTTGTCTGTAAAAGAAAGCACCAGGGTCCTTGCTTGGCATTGGGGAGGGGGGTGCTGTTTCTGTGGGGGACTCAAAGCTGAGTCAGGTGGACAATGCCTCTCCCAGAGCATTGATGGGGCAGGTGGCTCCTGGAGGGGGGTCGGAGGGTGGGGGTTGCTGACAGCTCCTCTTCCTCTCCAGAAACCCCGGGAGAGCTGGGAGCTTAGGAGGAACCCAGGGACCATCTAGGCAGGATGGCACTTGAACTATATCCTGCCACCTTCATCCTGAGCTCTTCCCACCTTTGGGGAACCCCTCCCCGCATCCTTGTTGCAGGGGAGGGAGAGGGTCTCTCTTAACAGAGTCTACCCCTTTGACTGTGGCCGACACAGGAGCCATTTGCTGGCTGGGGGGTCAGCTGCTCTTCGAAGGGAACAGCATGTGAGGGAGAAGAAAGGTGATGGTTCTGAAATGACAGGTGTCTCCCTGTGAGGCATTCATTCATTCAATCATTCATTCATTCATTGCTGAGTGCCTGTGTTATGCTAGTTTCAATGAGGCACAGAGATCAATGGGACATGGCCTCTTCCCTGAAGAAGGGTGGGAACTAACCTATGTTCGGTGCCAGGTAATTTATGTCCGTGCTTTTGCATAACGTTCACAGCAACCCAGCAAGGTAGGTACTGTGCCCATTTTCCTGAGGAGACAACTGAGCTCACAGGGGTCATCCAGGTGGGAGTCAAGCCTGGGCCAGCTGCCCATCTGGGGTTGGCATGGTGGGACCAAGGGAGCTGTCCACGCAGAGGATGGAGCTATAGAATTCAACTCCAGAGCAGTGTTTGTCCTGTTCCTGGGAGCTGTCGGGCACCCTCAGCAGACGA
The DNA here is from genome assembly GCF_022837055.1 of Prionailurus viverrinus. Classification (NCBI taxonomy): domain Eukaryota; kingdom Metazoa; phylum Chordata; class Mammalia; order Carnivora; family Felidae; genus Prionailurus; species Prionailurus viverrinus. Next base: position 132,485,651 of record NC_062567.1, read on the forward strand.
TGGACCCTCAGGGGCAAGGTCCTTGTTTGGGGTCCAAAATTCTCTTTGGTATTAAGTCTCGGGTTGGCTGGAGTAGGCTCCCATTTGGCAGCATATGAAATGTCCTGGAAAGGATGGAGGGAAAGAATGAACGTGATGAATACAGGGTATTCAGGGGGGACAAGGAAGCACTGAACAGGGGCACCCATTTCAGGGAGGAAAGCAGAGGTTGTCCCAGAGGTAGCCCTTGAGCACAATGGTGAAGACGGAATAGGAGTCAGCCACAGGCCGGGGTGGGGAAGGGTCGTCCAGCAAAGGTCGTGACATAGTGACCCGCCACACGTTTGCAGTACTAGTGGCAGATGCGTTGTTGTTAGCATGTGGCTGGCATGTGATCGGCATGTGCTTGAGAGAGGTAACATGCCATCAGGTGCTCTATACGGTGCGCCCACGGGGGCTGCTAGTAGGTGCTTGGTGGTCCTAGAAGTTGCCTGGGAATCTGGTAGGCAGCCCCTTCTTGCCACCAGGGTCTGTCTTTTGGGAATGCTCTTTTAGGATGCTGCCATGGACGGCCCAGAGCAGAGCAGGCCATAGTTAAGGGCACGCACTTTACGAGGATACTAACAAAATCCCCCTTGAAGAAATACAAGACTCACTTTCCAAGTTGGTAGAACAGGGTAAGACCCGCCCGCACCCCCAGCCGGCCCCAGATGGATCTGTCTGACAACACAGGTTGTGAGACCGAATGGGCTTAGCTGTAGAGGCATGAGGGGAGGGGCCTGGGCCAGCCGTGGGGGCAGCTGGGCAGGGAAAGTGGGGCATGGCCTCCAGTGCAGGTGTGCGGAGTGGGGCCTGGGAGCCACGTGCAGCGAGTGGAGGAGCAGGCCAGGCTGTGAGAGTCAGCTGCTGCAGGGCTGAACCAATCTTGCTGCTGCCTGGAGCCGCCTGGCTGGCAACAGCTTCCTAGGAGGTAGGAGGGAGCCACGCCAGGCCCTGGGGAGGTCCCCAGGCTTTGTCAGATTTGGCTGCGCCCGGGAGTGACAAGGAAAGAACAGTTTCCCATTGGGAGAGAGAGTCTTGCCAGGGCTGGTGGAAGGGCCAGGTGGTGGGGGTACGAGAACAGACTCCTGGCTGAGTCTGGGGGTGGGGGAGGGAGGCACTCCTGTCCCCCCACCCCCCTCTTGCCCATCTGCTGCTCCGCCGGTTCTCCCTGCGAGCCTGAGAAATCTGCAGGAACCACAGGATTCCAGAAGGGCAAAGCTGGAAGAGGTCCTTAAGGGAGCGTGGAGTCCAATAACTATGCTGTGTAATTAGCATTGCTTTCACACGCCCCACTTCGTTTTGTCCTGCTGACAAGCTGGTGAACTTGAAAGGGGCAGGGGCAAGAGGGTCCGGGAGGGAGTGTGAGGCACTGTGCTGGGGGCTTCTAGGCATCATGGCTCATGCGATGCTCACCACAGCCTTAATCATGATCCTGTCCAGTTTCCAGATGGGGAAGCAGGCTCACGGGGGGAGCGGGGGGTGGGAGGGGATGATTTGCCCAAGTCCACACGTCTGGCAAGTAGCAGGGCCAGGCTCGTTCCGCTGTACCACACGTACCCATTTTATGGATGGGAAAATGGAGTTGTTCGATACTGAAGCCTACCCTGGTACACATTGGTCCTGCAAGGAAACACACAGATTTCTCTTGTGTGTGAACATACCTGTGATCTGCCAGACCCGGAGGGATGTTGGCCTTTCCCTCCTAGAGAAGGGCTGTGTCCTCGGCCTCCTCTTTCTTTGCTACCCATCATTCCTTTGCTACCCACCATCCCGTGAACACGCTACGTCATCTTAGGCAAGTGACTGCTCCAATCTGGCTGCGTCTCATCCTCTTCCCACTGGTTGAAAGGGGAGACTTATTCCTTCCACAGATTTAAAACTATGGCTAGGATGATGTCTGGGACCCCTCAGGGCACAGACACCCCTCCTTTGCGGTGGTGCTCATGGAACAGAGGGGACACGGAAGCTGGGGGCAGGGGTGGTACTCCTGCGGTGTGAGGGGGTAACCCTATTTGCTTCTAAAAGACAGAGCAACTGAGGTCAGGGACAGTTAATAGACGTTAGGTTCAGTATCCTAAAAGGTCTTAGCACTTTATCTGAGGAGGCATGAGTCAGGTCAGAATAACCCCAAATATCTTTTAGACTGGTGGTTCGCCACTAGGGTTATGCTACCCCCGGGAGACATTTGGCACTGTCTAGGGATATTTTTGGTTGTCACACCCGACGTCAGGGATGCCACCAAACACCCTACAGTGCACGGGACAGCCCCCTGCAATAATTATCCAGCCCCAAATGTCAACAGGACCAAGGTGAGAAGCCTGGGGCTGGACACACAGACATGCTTCGGAGCAGCGAGTGCAGAAGAAAGTGCCCCAGCGGCTGGAGAGGCTGGGCACTGAGCCCAGTCTGGCATCTGACTTGCTCTGTGTCTTAGGGAAGGCCTTTCCCCCTGGGCCTCGGTCTCTCCGTGAAATGAGGTGCCCATACTGGGTGACACCTGAGGTCCCTTCCAGTCCCAACTCTTTGTAATTCTGTATCAACAGAACAATACCGTGGCTTCTGTGCGACTTCTGTTTGCCTGCAGCCCACTTCTCCCACCTTGGCTCTGCAGGGCTCCCGGAGGCCAGGACGGACGCAGCCATGTCAGAGCTGGTGCCTGAGCCCAGGCCTAAGCCGGCAGTGCCCATGAAACCCGTTAGCATCAACTCAAACCTGCTGGGCTACATTGGCATCGACACCATCATCGAGCAGATGCGCAAGAAGACCATGAAGACTGGTTTCGACTTCAACATCATGGTGGTCGGTATGGAAGGCAATGGGGTCACTGGAGGCCACGGTGGCGGGCAGCGCTGAGGATCCTGTTTCTTTCCCTAGGATTGGCCTCAGCCCTGGCTTCCTTAGGATGAGGTTTTTCCGGGAGGAAAGATTTCACGATGCTGATCACGAAAGCTTAAGCCTCTTCTCAAGACTAGTTGATCCAGGGGTGGGAACTTTGGGTGGATTGTCAGCCTGGCCCCGTCATGGGTGGATGGACACAGGCAGCCTCTTAGGCATGCTCAGCCTGTTTTCAGGTGTGCGGCGTGGGGAAATCGTCAGTGTCCTTTCCCGCTGGTGTCAGATAGAGGGTGATCTTACTCTTTTTTTTTTTGTGTTTATTTATTTTTGAGAGCGAGAGTGAGAAAGAGCAGGCATGAGCTAGGGAGGGCCAGAGAGAGAGGGAGACACAGAATCCGAAGCAGGCTCCAGGCTTTGAGCTGTCAGCACAGAGCCCGACGCGGGGCTCGAACTCACGAACCACGAGATCACGACCTGACCCAAAGCCGGACACTCAATTGACTAAGCCACCCAGGCACCCCGAGGGTGGTCTTGTTTCTGCTCTTTTGTAGTACTTTAAGGTTTAAAGAGAATTTCCAGGACATTGATTGGTCACTGAGTAGTGTCGCTAGGTCACAGAATGTAAGAGCAGGAAGGGACCCTTGCCTGATATCAGTAGGACATTCACTCAGTTGCTGAAACAGGGACCTGGGCATCATCTTTCTTTCTCCTTTCTCCCCCAGTCCAATCAGTCATCAAGACCTGTCAGTTTTGCCTTGTGAATCTCCCTTAGGTCTGTCGACTTCTTTCCATCTCCACTGTGACCGCTCTTAGTTGAACTAGGTCTCCCACCTGGATTGCCACAGCCACTGGACTCAGGGCTGCTCAAAGATAAGGGGCTGGCTGGAGTTTAAATCATCTGACAAGTCTTGCTATAAAAAACATCAACTGAAGGGCGCCTGGGTGGCTCAGTTGGTTAAGTGTCTGACTTTGGCTCAGGTCATGATCTCGCTGTTCGTGGGTTCGAGGCCCGCATCGGGCTCTGTGCTGACAGCTGGGAGCCTGGAGCCTGCTTCGGATTCTGGGTCTCCCTCTCTCTCTGCCCCTCCCCTGCTTGTGCTCTGTCTCTTTCTGTCTCCCAAAAATAAATGTTAAAAAAAAAAAAATGGAAAAATGCCCCATCAACCGAACTAAACAGTGTGCTTCGTGTTAAGGTCAATTTACTTTCTGGTGCAAATTTCTTATCTCAAGAATGAGTAGCAAATGGTTCATGGACCTCGGCCCCCAGGCCACACTTTGAGGGGCAGTGACCCTCCTGGTCCTCTGTCTTCTTTTTGCTTCAGTCCATTATCCATCAGTGACTGAATAATTTTTCCAACCTGCAGAACTCCTCAGGTCACCCAGCCTACTTAAAACCCTTCAGTAGATTTAAGGACTTAAACTCCTAGCCTGGTCTGGGTGCTACCTTGCCACTCACCTGTTACCACTTCCAGCCTGGCGTTCTCCTCCTCGCTTGTGAGGAAAGTTTTCCTGGACTCTGCTGTGCTCTTCCCTGCCTCTGAGCCTTTGACTATGCCATTCCCTCTGTTTAGAACTCCCTTCCAGCTTCTCCTGGGTCTTTCAAAGTTACTCTGCAGGTTTCAGCTTCGTTGTTGCTCCTACCTAGAAGTCCTCGATTGCAGAAAAACTGGATTATATTCCCTCCAGTTTGCTGCTATAATGCCCCGGGGCTATCTCTTTCATAGCAATTATTGTGACATACCGTAACCTCCTGCTTATTACGTTTTGGTCTTCCTCATGCTAAATGGCTTCTTGAGGGCAAGGATGATGTCTTGCTCACCTCTCCACCTCCAATTCTGGCACAGCACTTGGCACTCAAGAGTACTCAGTGAGCAAGAGACCTCAGAAAACAACCAGACCAGGAATGAGAAAGACATACAGGCCACATGGGCTGCCTGTCCATCCGCGCCGTGGGGAGAGGCGCTGCCGATCGGCCATGGCTCACGTTCAGGACTGAGCTGACGGGTAGTCTTTTTAACCTATGGGTCTCGGTGGCTACTACCGATTGAGCAGCTAGAATGAGAAATGCAGCTTCTTTGCTATCTCAGGTCCCATCAGCTCCCCCGCTTGCCACCGCGTTGTCGGTAAAGAAACCAGGGAAGCAAACGCGGCCAGTCCAAGGTGTTCAGGGAAGGAGCACAGTTGGGTCTGGAGCTTTAGGCTCTTCCCCCCCGAGCCTGGTCCTTTTCCGAATATACCACAGGGGTGCCCTAGATCAGCACTTCTTTTTAAAATTTTTTTAAAAAATTTATTTGTTTGAGGGAGAGAGCATGTACCTGAGTGCGAGCAGGCGAGGGGCAGAGAGAGAGGGAGAGAGAAGATCCCCAAACAGGTTCCGCGCTGTCAGTGCGGGGCCGACGCGGGGCTCGAACCCACAAACCGTGAGATCATGACCTGAGCCGAAATCAAGGGTCAGACGCTTAACCGACTGAGCCACCCAGGGGCCCCCAGGCCGGCACTTCTGACTTTACTGTGCACATGATTCATCTGGAAGTCCTGCCTAAGTGCAGATTTTGAATCATAGGGCTGGGGCGGGGCCCGGGACCCTGCATTTCCTACAAGCGTCCAGGTGATGCTGACACCATTCAGCAGTTTGCAGGGCCTGCTTGTGTGATCCTTGTGCATGTAAAAGTTTGAGGAGCACGGGGGCGCCTGGGTGGCTCAGTCGGTTGGGCGTCCGACTTCGGCTCAGGTCACGATCTCAAGGTTTGTGGGTTCAAGCCCCGTGTCCGGTTCTGTGCTGACAACTTGGAGCCTGGAGCCTGCTTCAGGTTCTGTGTCTCCTTCTCTCTCTGCCCCTCCCCAACTTGTGCTCTGTCTCTCTATGTTTGTCAAAAAAATAAATAAATGCAAAAAAAATTTAAAAAAAAAGTTTGAGGAGCACGGCTTCGGCCAGTGGTTTTCAAGTACCCTTTAGTTGCAAAACTCCTCCTTGGAATGAAATCTGCTGTGGCACGATGTGTGTAAAACAGGTCAAAATGGCGTGCCTGATTGGCTCAGTCAGTAGAGCATGTGACTTAAAAAAAATTTTTTTAATGCTTATTTATTTTTGAGAGAGAGAGAGAGAGAGAGAGAGAGAGGGAGGGAGGGAGAGAGAGAGCCTGGGAGGAGGGGCAGAGAGAGAGGGGACACAGAATCTAAAGCAAGCTCTGGGCTCTGAGCTGTCAGCACGGAGCCCGATCAGGGCTCAAACTCACGAACCGCGAGATCATGACCTGAGCTGAAGTCGGCCGCTCAACCGACTGAGCCACCCAGGTGCCCTACCTTGCACATATTTTATTAGGTGGGGGCTAATCTCTCTAGGAGCACTTCAACTGGGGATAAAGAGAGCTCTGCATGGGATTCACAGGGCTGTGGGATTCAAAGGCAAATTTTGCTAGCAGATGTTATGTATGCACTGAGGCAGTATCAGAGGGCCAAGGAGTTCCGCCGTGACATTTAGATTATTAAAGACTAAAAACGTGAGTGGAGCAGAAACAAAACAGAATGTCACTACACTAGACAAATCCAGAGGGTTTCCCCCTTCCCAGTGGTCCTGGAACTCTGGAAAGGAGGAAAGAATGTGGAATTCAACTGATGTCCCAAGTCCCCCTCCAGTACCAGGGAACTGTTCCCACCTGCCTTCTCTCCCACTTAGTCCTTTGCCCCCAGTGAATGGTGAACTGGGGGCATGGCCTGGATCAAGGCTCTAGAATTCTGTAGGCTCATGGGAGAGATGGCCTGCTCAGGAGGTGGACACGGGTCTTCCCCACCGTGTCACCCTCCTCCTGTCTTGTGGCAGGTCAGAGCGGACTGGGCAAGTCAACGCTGGTCAACACGCTCTTCAAATCCCAGGTGAGCCGCAAGGCCTCCAGCTGGAACCGGGAGGAGAAGATCCCCAAGACTGTGGAGATCAAAGCTATTGGGCACGGTGAGGACCGGGCAGGACCCCTGTGGCCGCTGTTCAGAAGGGTCTCTGCCAGAGAGGGAGAGACGGGCAAATGAAAGGCAATCTCAAGACAGAAGAGAACAGAGGTCTGAAGTCTGTGAAGCCAACTCCTTGGCTAGAAAAGGGAGGGGGGATTAAAAAGGAAAGAGGTGGGGCTCGAGCTGGATGATAACACGAGGGTGAGAGTTAGACAAGCAGAAAGAAGCCGGGAGGGCCCGGGAGGTGCAGGGAACAGCGTGAATAGAGCTATGGAGGTGGGAAGACCCAGAACTCAACTTTTCCAGTAATTGGTCCTGAGGAAGGAAGGAAGGAGCCTGGGTCTCCCTGACCGGTAGGAAGCAGGGTACCCGGCATCAGCTGGAAGAGTGACCTCCCTGGTGCCTTCTCTGTTCACCCCCCCCCCCAGTGATAGAGGAAGGCGGGGTCAAAATGAAGCTGACGGTCATCGATACCCCGGGCTTCGGAGACCAGATCAACAATGAAAACTGGTATATGTCTGCCTGTGAGATTTCTGCCCTAAAGACTCTGCAAGGAAGACGCTGAACACGGTTCAGATTCATTCCCATCGAGAGCCATCTGTACCCTTCATGCCGAGGGGTTAAGTGGGAAGGCTTACTAACGGACCGCAGAGGAGCTTTATGAAGAGGCGAGGGAAGAGGCTCTGGTGGGAGGCCAGTGCAGAAGGAATTTGGGCTGTGGGGTTACCTACAGGTGGCCGAAGGGCAGGGTGGACAGAACAAGGGGAGCGGTGGTAGGCTGACCTGAAGGCTGTGGCAGAGCTTGGCCTGTGGGCAATGTCTTAGCCCTGGAAGAAGAGAGGAGGGTGGGCCATTTCTATGAGGAGAGAGCCTCTGGGACTTCACCGAGCAAAGCTGCAGTGCGTATGCAGCCAAGGAGGGCTGTGCAGAATGTAGATGGAAAGTTCCAGGCAGAAGTTTGCTCCCAGATAGGGATGGAGACCATTGTGTCTCTGTGAGGGAGCTGGGTTCTGCCACGGATAGGCAGGGCCACTGGACAGCACAACTTGGAGCCTTCTTGGAAAAGTGACCGATCGTCCTCTTTCCTGGTGTTTTGAATGCTCCTCGAAGGAGAAAGGTGATCGTAACATTGGCAGCAGTCAGGGTAATGAGTTGTTGCCACGTTGAATATTTTCTGTATGCCATTGCTACGTTAAGGACCAAACCTCTGTTCTCGTGCGTGCTTCTAGGCAGCCGTGGGTCCTCCCACTTTAGTTGTGAGAAAACAGCCTCAGGGAGGGTAGAGACTTCCTCAGAGCCTCCCAGCTAATAAGGAATGGAGGTGGGGAGAGTGTGTGTTGCTTTCTGGAGTGGGGCGGGGTTCTGCAGGATCCTCTGGCCCAGTCAGAGGACCGGGTCTCCATGGGGGTTCTAGCCTTGCTGATGAGGAAAGCCGTCCGTGGGAGCCTGAGGGAGGGTGGGCAACCCACCCCAGGCCCCCCAGGGGAGGTAGAAACGAGAGGGATGTGAGGGCCCTGCTGCCTGACCATGTCTAAGGTGAGCCCCCAAGTCCTGTCTTTCTGGGACATCCGTCTGCTTTCTTCCCACCCTCCAGCTGGGAGCCCATCGAGAAGTACATCAATGAACAGTATGAGAAGTTCCTGAAGGAGGAGGTCAACATTGCCAGGAAGAAACGCATCCCTGACACTCGTGTCCACTGCTGCCTCTACTTTATCTCCCCCACGGGACACTCGTATGTACCAGTCCCATGCCCATGGCCACACCTAGCTCTGGTTTGCGTCATTCTCCAGTGGATAACTAATCCCTGGATTCAGCTGGGGCCCCGGATGAGCCCCAGTGTAGTCATGGCCCTGTGATCCCCTAGACTTCCCCCCCAAAAAGGCTGACTTTCTTACCAGGAGAGTAAAGCTGACCAACACCAGCCCCCCATGCTGCCCACTGGTGTTCTAGCACAACTGTGCCAGCAGAGAGGGGTCGACATGTGAACACAAAGGGCTCCTCGCTTATTCAGTAGATCTCTGCTTTGCCCAAGGCTGGGGGTGGGGGATGGGCAGCAGAAGAGTAAAAGGGAAGCAGGCAGGGTTGTTGAATTGGGGTGGGTGTTTGGGGTGGGTGTGGGACCCCGCTGTAGGCATTTGGTGGGTGGCCAGCCCAGCATGTCTAGAGATGAAGGCTGGCAACGAGCAGAGCATGCTGGGAAGTCCAGTTGTGAGTCGCAGATGGGACAGCACGATAAGGAGTGTGGACCTGGGATAGAGAGATCCAAGTGGGCACGCGGGCATGCCTTCCATAGCTTAGTACTGAGCCCGTCTGCTGGGCCAGAGTTCAGTTCTTGAGAGGACGACACAGGCAAGGCAGACCCCCAGGTTTGGAGGAACCAGGTAGTCAGCGGGTGTTTGAGGGTGGGGCCCAGGGACTCAATAAAAAGGTTTGCTTTATCCTTCCCTGGAATGTGGACCCAAGGTCAGAGCAAGCCAGCAGACAGCCTGACTTAGTAAGTCCCCAGGACTGTGAACTAGAGCCAGACTGGGGCCCCAGAGCCTCGGGGGAGCTGGGCCCTCAGAATGAGGAGAGCCAAGGTCCCCAGCTGGGCCCCTGCAGGACTAAGTGCGGGCTGGGAGAAGGCCCATCAAAAAGTGCAGTCCTGGGGGCGCCTGGAGCCCCAGGCGGGACACGTGACTCTTGATCTCAGGGCTGTGACTTCCAGCCCCACATCGGGCATGGAGATTACTTAACAACAACAACAAAAAAGTGCTGTCCCACTAGCAGAATAAGATAAACAAGTAACCGTGACCCAAGGACACATAGGCAGAGACGACAGGCCACCGCTGTTCCCAGAAGAAAAAGATCCCCACGGCAGGCAAGCTGTTCTGAAGAAGCAATGTGAGTAGGGCTGCTAGAGGAGGGGCAGGATTGGAAGAGAAAGGGAGATGGTGGTCCAAATGGGGGCAGAGACTTGGAGTCTGTTCCGCAGGCTGTCAGGAGAGGGAGCAGCCCCTTGGCCTCAGCCAGTTTTCCCGGCCCAGTCCCTCTGTCCCGAGGGTGGCCCCGGAGTGGTGGCAGTGGCTGAGTGGGGGAGGGCAAGGTGGCTCTGACACCCCACCTTCTCTGGGCCCCAGCTTACGACCTCTCGATCTGGAGTTCATGAAACACCTCAGCAAAGTTGTGAACATCATCCCTGTCATTGCTAAGGCTGACACCATGACCCTGGAGGAGAAGTCTGAATTCAAGCAAAGGGTGAGAAGGCCCCTCCTCCTTTTCCTGTCCCCACCCTTCCCCCTCCCCTGGTCCAAACCATGTCCTCTCCTTGATTATTATACACCCCCCTGCCCACCCAGCCCCTATTTAGCCATTAAAGAAGCTGGGCTGACAGTGTCTGTGGACAGAGAAGTTTGCAGCCTCAGGCTGCCTTCTTCCCAGCCACCAAACTTACTGGCAGAGACCGCTGAATACCTAAACCGCCATACACAGGAGAGACCACTCCTCGATGTTAGCTTGCTTGAAGGGCTAAACTAATTAATTAACTTCCCGCTGGTGTTTATTAGTGTCTTCTATAAGCTCCTCCCTGTGCTGGATGCATGGGGTTGGAGGTAGGGGCATGTGGGTGAAGTATAAAGACGTTGCTCCCTTCCAAAAAATTACAATCAGGTAGGCCACTGAAGAAGTCCCGGGCGGCTTCCTGGAGGAGGTGAGACATAAGTCGAGCTTTGGGAGAGGGCAGACCTATATAGGCTTGGGGTGAGGAGCCCCACTTCTCTTCCCTGCAAACAGGAATATGACACATAGTAGCATGAGCACTGCCCATGTGGAATCTGTACTCAGCTTGTCTAAATCCTAATCTTATGGACCCTGCGATGAGCAAGCTGCACCCCCAGACTGTTCCTCAGCTCAGGCTGGGCTGTAGCGGCTGTATGACTGGGGCTCGTGTTTATTAGGATCTTCCTGCTGCTCAGGGCCTTGGAGTTCGAAGATGACTGGATTAGCAAAGGCTGATTCATCCCTCTGACTTCAGCACACACGTGCACACACATACACACACACTCACACCTGTGTGAGCGTACCCCACCCCCTCCCCGCATTATCCTGACACTTGGCTACCTTGCTTCTCTTCCTTGCCCCTAGGTTCGAAAGGAGCTTGAAGTAAATGGCATCGAGTTCTACCCACAGAAGGAATTTGATGAGGATTTGGAGGACAAGACGGAGAATGACAAAATCCGGGTGGGTGCCTCGGGCTCTGTTCATCACACAAATGCCCCCCTTGTTACCAGTGGGATGTGGATCGTGTACCCCTCCTGTCTTTCCACCTGCTTTTCCCCTTTCATACTCTCTGCCCCACCTCTCCTGACCCAGACCAGAAGTGACACGGGACAGGATGAGGACTGGGGCCCTTGCCGGGACTGTGAACTTTGCACCCAGAAAGCCAAAGTGCGTGTCCATCCCAGGCCACCCAAAAAGTTCTTTCCCCGGAGGGCCTGGCAAAACCAGGGTGTGGTTGATGGAAGGGCATGGACAGGAAGAGCATCAGGCTGGGGTCCAAGGTGTCTATGCTCTAGTCAGAGCTCTGCCTCAGTGTCCCCTCCATAAAGTGCAGGGCCCAGGCTAAGTGAGTGGCTTAGAGGCTTTCTTTCCCCTAGAGGAACCGTTTTTAAAAATGAAGCATCAGACAGACCTTCTGTATATGAAACATGAAAACAGAGCTGCTCTGGCTCAGCGACACAGGCACAGAGCACTGTCTTCTCAGCAGTCCCTGGGGTGTCTCCTGGGGATGCTAAGGCTTCATGTGATTTCCGTGGTCCCTTTCAATGTCAAACTTCTACGATTCTGGGACTTTACATCATAATCATGAGTTCTCGTCTGGGCTTTTCTACTAACCACTGTGACCTAAGACAGATCATTTACTTGCTATGGTCTTGTGTCTCCTCCTGGGTTAAGGGTGAATAATCTACCAGAAGCCCCTTACCTGATATAGCTGAGACACGTACGGGTTAATTGGAAAAGCCCATCAAAGTGAAGAAATCATTTAAAAAACGATGCCTACAAATCTTCATTGTTTTTAAGGAAATATTTCACTAAATGATTAAGTGAAAATAAAACGTATACATCCCATTCATTAAGCATTCTTTTCATATTGAGACAAGGCTGCTTCTTTGAGAATAAGTTCAATCTTAAGACAAGCGCAGCTCACCTTTATCAGGTCTTTCTGAAACTCACGTTTCAGAGAAGCAACTCTCCACGGTCATACGTCCTCAGCTTCCATAATAGTTCATTTGTCCAGTAACAAGGACACATCAGGCAAACGGATTTGGGAACAAACGGCTGTCTTGGTGAACATTCAGCCCATCTGGGGGAGCGGAGGGGCCCACGAACATCAGACAGTGGCCTTGGAGCTCTGAGAGGTCAGCGGACGTGGGCTTCTGCCAGTAGGTTTCACGCGAGGTAGTGTGAAGCATCAGTTACGTGGTTGTCAGATGGGTAGGTGTCACTTAAGAGAGGTCTTTCTATCCTCTCTTAGCTCGCAGAGTTGTTCCAAGCCAAACCAAACGCATTAAAGCAATAAAAAGTACAAAGCGTTCTCCTGGTGAAGGAAGGCCAACTTACCGAGGTGAACCAACCAGGTAGGGGTGCAATCAGGGGTTGGACCCAGGACTTCAGACTCCTTTTCAGGAGACAAGAGCCTTGCCCTTGCCCCTTGCCATCAGTGGGATCACTGAATGAGCATCAGAAATGTGCAGTTCGAGGCTAGAGGCCCAAGACTCTATGCCGTCCTTGGAGGCCCAGACGGCACAGGAGGTTGACGTGCACATGTGTGTGGTTTGTCAGCAGGAGAGCATGCCTTTCGCTGTGGTGGGCAGCGACAAGGAGTACCAAGTGAATGGCAAGCGGGTCCTCGGCAGAAAAACTCCCTGGGGGATCATCGAAGGTAATCCAATGCATCTTCTTGAAAAACTGGTTGCTGGTCAATTACGCTTATTTATTAAGCATCTATAGTTCAGGGCGCTGTCCTGGCACGTAAGATGTAAACTGAATGCCAGCCAGATCCTGCCGTGAGGAGCTTACTGTCTAATGGAGAAGATGAATCTCAGAGGCAGGAAGTGATTAAAGGCCAAGTTAGCACCTGACTGGGAGACGCTGACTTTGACTCGTGTGTCAAAGGAGTTGAGAGCATAGAGAGGTTAATGAGCACTGAAAAAAACCAGAGAAAAGTTTTCACATGAAAGGGGACATGAGCCGACAGACTGCTGAAGGGTGGTTCAGATGTGGCCATGTTCATTTTGTTATGAATGGACGGGACCTCTAGAAGGTCAATAGTGATCCTGAAAGTTTTCAAAGAATTGCATTAGCGATCTCTTTCAATGTGATAACCTTCTGCAGGGAGCAGGGTGACGTGACTGTTCTCAGAACATGAGCTTCTGAGGGCCTTGAGTCTCAGACAGGTTAAGGGTCTTGGCCAAGATCACATGACTTGTTAGGGGTGAAACTGGGACTTCAGACCCAGATTTCAATTCCACAACTGAATTTATTCCATTTTCCAAACCAAGTTCATCTCATTGTACCACATTGTCTCTCATTTGCCTATGGCCCTGTGTTGGGATTTTTTTTTTTTTAATATCATTTTCTCACTGCCTTGAATTGGAATCTTTTTTTTTTTTAAACGTTTATTTATCTTTGACAGAGAGAGAGAGAGAGACAGAGCATGAGCGGGGGAGGGGCAGAGAGAGAGGGAGACACAGAATCGGAAGCAGGCTCCAGGCTCCGAGCTGTCGGCACAGAGCCCAACGCGGGGCTCAAACTCACAGACCATGAGATCATGACCTGAGCCGAAGTCAGATGCCTGACCGACTGAGCCACCCAGGCGCCCCTTGAATTAAAATCTTTTAATGAGAACGTCTGTCTTGTCCATTAGATTGTGGGACTAGAGGATTCATGTCTTAATTCCCTTCTGCCCCCATAGTCCTTGGCAAGTGATTTGCAGATAGTAGGTACTCAATCTGTATTGAATTAGATTCATTGTAGTGCATCGCCTTCTTAAGATGGGTCGATAGTTATTTGCTGTGTGTGTTACTGTCTTCCAATCAGGTTATAAGCTCCTTAAGGATAGGACTTGTGTCTTAGGTCTTGGGCAGATTTTTAGACCCTCTGTGTATTAGTTTCCTTTCCTATAAAGTGGGAAATAAAATTGTCCCTATTAGCTGTTATTTCACAGAGTCTAGAATAGTATCGTATTATTGTAGCTGCTCAATAAATATTTGTTCAGGGGCACCTGGGTGACTCAGTGGGTTAAGCGTCTGACTCTTGGTCTCAGCTTGGGCCTTGATCTCAGGGTCATGAGTTCAGGCCCCACATTGGGCTCCATGCTGGGCATGAAGCCTACTTAAAAATAAATAAATAAATATTTGTTCAATGACTAAAATCCCATGCACGGAAGTGCCAGGATGAGCAAACCTCTGGAAGGCTTACAATACATTATGTGTCCTGTGGCTCCCTCCTAAATGCCAACATGATCTGAACAGAAGTTCATCTGCTAGGTGTTGCCACATTAGTGAAATGACCACCTGTTTTGTTTTGTTCACAGTGGAAAACCTCAACCACTGTGAGTTTGCCCTGCTTCGAGACTTTGTCATCAGGTGAGATGCACCCCTTCCCTTGGATGGCAGGTTTATGTATTTGGGGTCAGGAGGCCATCTGTTCAGATCTACTTCCTCCGTCTCCGAGATTCTCTGACAGCTCTCTGCCCCCATTCCAGCTCCCATCATGAAGCAAAAGGGGCTGAAGAAGTATCATTAGCTCTCTGGCATGGGTCCCAGTCACTGGGGCCAGGCCATGGAAGTGACATGTTAACCTCGGATGTGGGTCAGTCTCTTCCTCTTCCCACCCTTCATCACATCCCTCTCTCTTCTCACCCTTTGTCCTTCAGGACCCACCTCCAGGACCTCAAGGAAGTGACACACAACATCCACTATGAGACCTACAGGGCCAAGAGGCTTAATGACAACGGAGGCCTCCCTCCGGTGAGCGTGGACACAGAGGAAAGCCACGACAGTAACCCATGACGACCCTTTCTCTATATCATCACACATGCCCACTTCTCCACACACGCATCCCGGTACCACCACCACCCACCTTCTTCCTTTCTACTCTGTCCCCCAGGCCTGTCTGGTGTTTGTGGAGTTTGTCTACAGTGTGTGTGTGTGTGTGTGTGTGTGTGTGTGAGAGAGAGAGAGAGAGAGTGTGTGTGTGTGTGTGTGTGTGTGTGTGTGCACGCGTGTGTATACATGTGCAGGGGTGAGGTATTTTCACTGCCCTCCCTGGAAAGTCCCTTGTAAGTTTGGTTCCTCCATGGCTGTCCATTATCTGTCTCCTTTCCTTGTGTCCCAGAACAAAGCCGTGTGCCTCACTCAAGAGGTCTAGGGGAGGTTTCATTTAAAAATGATGGGGAGCAGGTGAGCCACAGGTAACTCTTCCTTATCTCTGAACCCGCCCACAAACTGGAACTGCAGAGACCCTCTGAGGACAGCTTCGGAGCTGGACCTGGCGGGGGTGGGGGGTGGGGGGTGGCAGTCTAGGGTGAGGCTAGGACTGCCTAGGGGAGGGAAGGTCAAGGGAGAGCAGGGTAGACCGGAGCGGGGTTCCTGCAGAAAGATTTAGTGCCCAGAGGTGGAGAAGAGAGCTCTACCCTTGAGTCTGTGTTGCCTTCACTGTCCAAACCCCACCACCACCTGTCACTGTCTGTCGTGGTTGCAGACTGCTGCTTTGCACACGTGCCTCGCTTCACTCACCTCTGCTCCCGTTTTCTCTCTTTCTCCCCCTGCCCTCATTCTTTATCCTGCCCCTCTCTGACTTCTTTCAATTGCTTTGAGTCTAATCCACTTTACCTGCATTTCTATATTTAGGATTTATGCCCAGTCTACTTTCAAAAATGACTTTAAGCCACCTTAAAATAAAATCACAGCCAAGGCACGTGACAGTACAAACCGAAATTACGAGAGAAATCAGATCCACAGGGAGGAGTGGGAAAGAAAGTTTCTGGCGCGCACAATGAATGTGTGTTGGCCCGGGCAAAGGAGGAAGCAACGAGTTACGCAGTTCCCAGTATCTGGCTCAAAAGCACATGTGCTGGTCAAGTGAGACAGTCTTTCCTTAGGCGTTAAGTTCTAGAAGACTTGAGTCTCAACAAGTTTTAAGAGCAATACACGATCTTTGCCTTTCTCAGTGGTTTGGCTTCAGAGACCAATTTTAAACGGCACCTCAGTTTCCTCCATCAGGATTCTTCCTCCTTAACGCTGGCTTCTCTGCTGCTCACTTCCCATATGCTTGACTCCCTTTTGACTTCTTTTCTGTTCTCTCTCACTGTGCATGTCTGTCGGTCTGTCTGTCTTTCTCTGCTTTTCCCTGATTCCCCTTCCTGACCCCTGTAGACATTCCTAACCATACCCACATACAGTTAGCCTTTTCTTGCCTTGCCCTCAGCCCTGTATTTATCAATGCATATATCTCCCCTGATTAGTTTACAAATTACCCTTTCTCGTTTAGTCTGGAAGGTGGCTGAAACTTGGGGCTGGGGAAACAATGTAGCCTTAGGTAAGGGAAAACACCAACTGCTACAGTTTACAATAACCTCATACAACCTCCTGTTCCATCTCCTGGTCCAGCCCTAGGTGTTTTACTGGTCCACTACAAATCCCAGCATTTATAGTCTCTTGTCACTCAGGTGCTAGGAAAACACAGACCAAGATTCGGTGGACCAGGAGAAAGAGGTGGGTGACCCCAAACCGGTGACCGAAAACCTATGGTCTCAATCTTTCCTGGAGGCTCTTTACCAATCCCATACACGTCCTCCCCCACCCACAAAATTCTTCCAGGGTAAGCACCTGTCAGCCTAGAACAGCAGCAGGGTTCCAGCCCAGAGGTGGTTCCATGTCAACAGAAGAGGGATCCCTGGTGTATACAGCAGGCAGTCGTGAATGCAGACGTGGGACTGGCCACCTAGGACTAGCAGGGGGAGGTCTGGCGGGGGTGGTGGGCGTTGGAGAGGTTGAGTAGGGAATGGTGCTTGGCCACCCCAAAGCCATGATCTCAGCCTCCCTGGAGAAGCTGTTTTATGTGTCTGCTGCCAGCTGCTGGTCTCCACACCCTCAACCGTTCTCAACCCCCCTGCAGGGAGAAGGCCTCCTGGGCACTGTCCTTCCACCCGTGCCAGCCACCCCCTGCCCCACTGCTGAATGAAGGCCATTCCAAGTGCTGCTTCTCCCTCCATCCCTCCCAGCTGTTATTGCTGCGGGGCCGTGGCCTTTTTAGTGCCGTGCTTGCCCAGCCCACCACCACAGCCCCCCTCAGCTCTCAGCAGGTTGGAGGGGCCAAGCTGCCTCCTTAGGACAGTGGCTTCCTCCATTTATCCAAACCACCCCCTCTCCTCCCAGTGGAACGGAGCTCTCGCCAGCACTGCCCTCCTCCATCGTCCGTGTCAGCCGGTCCCAGCCCATCCGTAGGGTGAAAGAACTCATCAGGAGCTCCTTCTGCCCTTGCAAACCCATACCAGCTACTTGTAACCATCTCCAAGAGAAATGGCATTGCTCCCCGCCCGTTCATCTGCATGAGCTCCTCTTGGCTTCCTTCAAGGGTCAAGAAAGCAACTTTTCTGCTTGTCAGGTTTGTTGATGTCAGCTGTGTGAGCCCCAGTGTGGGACAAGGGTGTCTCCTTCATTGCCTAAAGCTTATTTATAATGATGGGTCACTACAGATGTGGGGGGAGCAAGGGCTAGGGTCACTTAAAAAAAAAATCACCACTTGTGGCTGGCCCAGGATGCAGTCTCTCTCTCTCTCACACACACACACACACACCCCTGCCCCCATAATGCAGCCACTTAGGAAGAGTGGTTTTCCTGAAGAGACATTTCTGGAATTGCCTTCCTTATCCTCAAACTTAAAAAAAAAAAAAAAAAAGAACTTAACAGACAGAAAATTCCAGAACCCCACAGAACGGGACTCTAGGGAGAAAAAAAAAAAAAAAAAAAAACACCCCACCCTTCCATCCACTTAGCAATAAGAGGGATCCCTTCCCACCTACCCCGACTACTCCTATCCCCGCCTCCACCCTGTTAATGTGAGTAATGAATTAGCCTGGCCACAGTCGGTCACTGTAGGCTAGTGGAGAATGCCCACTGGAGGGCAGAGCCCCCCATCAGATGCATGAATGTTTGCGAATGTTGGCTGCCACTGCCCCACATACTGTGTCTTTATGGGATCCCCTCCCCCCACCCACCCACCTCTGCCATCTCCACCTGGACACTACTTTTCTCAAAGGCTGGTGACTTGTGGGCCATTCATCTACAACTCAGTCCTGACGGAGCAAGAGGCCCAAGCCTAGGGGATGCAAGAACGACCCATTTCTTAAATGTTACCAGTCCCAGCCAACCTTTTGGTGACATTATGGTTAAATTTCCCAATTGAAAGCAAGCCAACAGACACTCAAACTGGTTGTGTAAATGTTGCTAGACTTTATGTGTTGTACAACTAAACATTGCTGTTTGAACAATAACTGCCTGGCCTGTGTCTCATTTGTGCTCACTCCTTGGCCAAATTAGCCATTATATCATCTCACCCATGGGCGGAGGGTGAGATAGGGACCATCTTGGTAAGAAGTAGCCACAGAAACTATAGATGGAAAACATTTTGTGAGTCCAATTTTTCTTCATTTGGCTTGAGGATGGACTTCGGTCATTATTCCATGTGTATGTTTAATGTTTATTTCTTTTGAGAGAGAGCAGGGGATGGGCTGAGAGAGGGGGGGAGAGAGAGAATCCCAAGCAGGCTCGGCATCATGCGCGTGGAGCCCAATGTGGGGCTCAATCCCACAAACTGCAAGATCATGACCTGAGCCGAAACCAACAGTTGGATGCTCAACCAACTGAGCCGCCCAGGCGCCCCTCCCTGGGGTTTTGTACCCAACATGGGTGATGGAGCTAGTATGCTAGACCTTGAGGGATGCTGTGCTCTGTGTAATCTGTCTCCTTCAATGTAAACAGGGTTTATTTTCACTTAATGAATTTCCTAGCTTTTCCCTCCTTTCTCCAGAAGGCAAGAAACCCAACTCTATGGAAGGAGTGGACCCATCTTGCCTAGAGACCTGCCTGCTTTACAGTGAATGCTTTAAGAGTAAGAATTTAAGGGGCACCCGGGTGGCTCAGTCGGTTAAGTGTCCGGCTTCAGCTCAGGTCATGATTCACGGTTTGTGAGTTCAAGCCCCGCGTCGGGCTCTGTGCTGACGGCTCGGAGCCTGGAGCCTGCTCTGGATTCTGTGTTTCCCTCTCTCTCTGCCCCTCCCCCGCTCACCCTCTGTCTCTGTCTCTCTCTCTCTCTCAAAAACAAATATTAAAAAAAATTTTTTTTAAAGAATTTAAATTTTAAGCACTAGCTTCTCTCTTGTGTTTTTCAAACTTAAACCAACTTCCTCTCTTTGAGGTTCCTGGTCTCTTCTGCAGCCAGCAAACAACACCACACGCTATTTTTCTGATTTTGAATGTGATGACCATACGCAGTTGTGTTTGGAGCCTCGGTATTCTGTAGGGTGAATGCAAGGTATAGAAGAACGGTGGGGGGGGGGGAGGGGGGAGGGGGGAGGAAGTCATTCAGGTTAAATGGTGAGGACCAGAACCGGAGGGCAATTGCCACATCAAGATGGAGAGGTGGGAAGCTTTGAGCGACAGAGTAGTTTTGCAAACTTAAAATATCACAGCTAAGGGAAAACAGTTCTTTTAGTCCCATTCTTTCATATAGATACGGAAACAAGTCCAGAGAGCATGGTTGATGCCCAAAGTTGCACAATTAGTTACCAGTGCAAGACGGGGGCTCTATCTCAGTGGTCTTTCTATAGCTTCACACCATTCCTATTGTTTTGTTTGTTCCAACAGTCTTAGGTTTAAAAAAAAATAATGGGGGGGGGCGCCTGGGTGGCTCAGTCGGTTGGGCGGCCGACTTTGGCTCAGGTCACGATCTCGAGGTCCGTGAGTTCGAGCCCCGCGTCAGGCTCTGTGCTGACAGCTCAGAGCCTGGAGCCTGTTTCAGATTCTGTGTCTCCCTCTCTCTGACCCTCCCCCGTTCATGCTCCGTCTCTCTCTGTCTCAAAAATAAATAAACGTTAAAAAAAAAAATCATGGGGGTGCACCTGGGTGGCTCAGTCAGTTGAGCAGCTGACTTCACCTCAGGTCATGATCTGGTAGTTCTCGAGTTTGAGCCCAGCGTCAGGCTCTGTATCAGCACAGAGCCTGTAGCCTGCTTCAGATTCTGTCTCCCTCTCTCTCTTTGCCCCTCCCCCACTCACACTCTGTTTCTGTCTCTGAAAGATGAATAAACCTTAAAAAAAAACTTTTAAGGGGTGCCTGGGTGGCTCAGTCAGTTGAGCATCCGACTTCAGCTCAGGGCTCAGGTCATGATCTCACGGTTTGTGAGTTTGAGCCTCGCATCAGGCTCTGTGCTGACAGCTCGGAGCCTGCTTCAGATTCTGTGTCTCCCTCTCTCTCTGGCCCTTCCCCTCGCGAGCTCTCTCTCTCTCTCTCTCTCTCTCAAAAACAAATAAACATTTAAAAAAACTTTTAAATAAATAAAAAATAAATAAATAAAAATCAGCTTCGGGCACCTGGCTGGCTCAGGCAGTACAGCATGCAACTTTCGATCCCCAGGGCATGAGTTCAAGCCCCGTGTTGGGTGTAGAGATTACTTTTATTTTATTTATTTATTTTTGAACGTTTATTTATTTTTGGGACAGAGAGAGACAGAGCATGAACGGGGGAGGGCAGAGAGAGAGGGAGACACAGAATCGGAAACAGGCTCCAGGCTCCGAGCCATCAGCCCAGAGCCTGACACGGGGCTCGAACTCACGGACCGCGAGATCGTGACCCGGCTGAAGTCGGACGCTTAACCGACTGCGCCACCCAGTCGCCCCAGAGATTACTTTTAAAAAATCAGCTTATAACTGATGACGTCTTTATTTGGCAACATTTTTCCCCTCCGTGGTACATTTAAAAATGGTTCATCTTATAACTGACAGCATCTTAAACTTGATGAAATACGGTAATCCAGACGTTACCATCCCTTTGCTTGAAGCCCTTTGGTGCTATTTTGTGAAGTCTAAAAGAAACAAGAAGATGTACAACGTTTTAGTCTTCAAAGCAATTCCAGTATGCTGTATCCCACCGGATCCTCACTCTCACCCTTTGGAGAAGGCAGGGCTGGTATGATGGATGCCAAAGGTTCTCTCTATCTTGGAACCGGCTCAGACTCCCCCCGACGCAGTTCATTCACCCTTTCCTGGATGCTAACCTCACAAGAAACCAGCTCAGATTCCAGGCTTTCTCTGGTGGGGAAAAGTTGTTCTGCTTGCCTTTAGGAGAAGCGAGAAATCTTTCTGGATCCTTTCTCCAAAATGCATTAGCCTTCTGACCCAGGCCAGGGGGGCACGCAGGAAAATCCTGCTTCTGATTCCTGACCCATTCAATCCATTCCGGAGGGCAGCCCAGCAACCAGCTACCATGCTGTGGCCAAGAGGGTAGGTGTGGATCCAGGAACCCACTCACCTACCACTCAACACCCCCGCACTCTGGGGCGGGTCAGTCCCCCCCCCCCCCCCCCCCCCCCCCCCCCCCCCCCCCCCGCCTCACCAGCTGGAGTCCCAGGCGGCACCACACCTGGTTCTCTGACCACCGCCCCTCACGTGACCAGCCCCTTCGCCTACTCAACCCCCCCCCCTTGTCTTTGCGCCATAATCTCCGTCCTCCCCTTCAAAGCCCCGCCCCCCGGTTGGCGCACCTCCCCTTCAAAGCCCCGCCCCCCGGCTTGGCACAGGCCCCGCCCCTTTCCATCTGAGGGGCGACAGAAGGGCGCCTGGGGCAAGATGGCGGTGAATCAGAGCCACACCGAGAACCGCCGCGGGGCTTTCATTCCTTCCAGCGACAGGTGCCCGAGGGGAAGCTGGTGGGGAGGGGTGCTGTCGGAGCCGGGGATAGAACTGGCGGCTTGGAAACTCTTAGCCAATCAGGGCCTTTCCCGCCCTCGGCTGGCTGAGCCCCGCCCCCTCCACTGGGGCGCTCGAGACCCCGTGGGCTTTCCCGCGCACAGAGTGGGCAGAGGCTGGAGCCCGTGGCCTCGCTGAGGTAAAGGGCGGGTGCGCCGTGCGAGGCGCGCGTCGCTCCAGAAGAAAGGCGGGAGGGCACTGGCAGTGGTGGGGTGTCCCGCCGTTCCTCCGGGGCGCCGTTGGGAGCACAAACCTCCGTGGGGTGACGGCGACAGGGGGGCCTTGGGTGCGCCCCGCCCCTACTCCCGGGGGCGCGGACGCGGAAGGGGAGGCGGTGTGGATCCCTCTGAAGGATCCCGCGCCATCGGGGGGGTGGGGGGCGCTCGCCGAAGCCCCCTTTCTTTTCGCCCCGACGGGGAGCTGATGGCTCTTACTTCCCTGTAAATAAAGATCGGGACGGAAAGAAGAGCCGTCTAGGGAGGACGCTCGCCGGGCCGCGCCCGTGGCCGTGCGCGGGGCCTGCGGGGCCCGCCGCTCGCTCGCCTTCCCGCCTGAGGCCTCCGCTCCACGAGGCCCCTCTCGTCGGTTCCTCCCGCCCGGCTCTCCAGACCCCGGCGCGGTCCTCCCCAGCTGCCGCCTCCGCCCCCCACTTGTCCCCGTTTTCCTTCGCTCGCGCGTGGCGGCGAGACTGAGCCTTTGTCGGGAAGATCCACCAAGACAGCCCCGAAAGCCGATGTCCGGATGGATCTTTTTCCTCTGCTTCCTCCCCCGGGAAAGTGTTCTTGCCGGGTTCCCACGGGCGGCGGAGGCCGTGCGTCTTCCCCGGCTCCGGAAGGACCTGTGCTGTGCCGCTGTGCGTAGTTGTGTCGTAGGAGAGCGTCGGCCACCGCCCTGACCGCCAGTCCCCTGCACACCCGCCTGGGTGCCGGCGGCTCTGTGCCCTTGGGGCCACTTCTGATCTGGGGTGTCGGCGTCCTCTCCCTC